>NC_089177.1:2324651-2492500 GCF_947507565.1 Oscarella lobularis | reverse complement strand
AGTTTCGTTTGGTCAGCAAGACGGCTCTCGAAATACTTCTCGTATTCGTCGCATTCACGGGCGAAGGAGTGCCGGACATAACGAACGCAACCCGATTGGCCGATGCCATTCACGAAGAAGATCAATCGACAGGTAAGAGAGGAGAACAGTGGAATCCCTATAATTCAGACCGTTGGAGCCCGTGTCTTACTTGAATGGTGTCCTCACCCGTCTCTCATATTTATTCTAAAAAGATCCGCATATCATCTCTCTTGTGCAGGATGTCAGCCGTGGGCGTCGCTGATGAGCGTCCTGTCGGAAAGCGTGGCGTCGTCGGAGACGGACGTCGTTCTGTCCTGTTTGACTCTGATAAATAAAGTAGGCGACGCTGGCACAACGCGTCTCGATTTAAAAACGTCCATGTTCTTATAAAGGTCCTTGATGGATTGACGGACACGTCTAGTTTCTACGAAGTGGTGGACAGTATAGAAGCTCAGGGAATGGACAACCTCATTGGAGTATTCATCTATATGTATAAATATATATATGTAAGTAATTTTTATTTTTAGAAACTGAAAGCGAAAGACGACGCGAAAATTCGCGATCAGATTGAGATGTACGACGTAAGTGCGACGACGACGACTCGCTGCTTCTAGAATTTGCCTCCCTTCAAAAGAGCGATCTTTAGAAAGCAATCGAAGAAGAATATGACATAGACAAAGTCCAAGGCCCCTCCGGGTAAAACGATTCAACTTTCGGCTGTTTCGTGCACCGTAACTTCTCTTTAGCACCATGGGAAAGCGACGGAGTACGACACCGAGTTCTTCTCGTCGCCGAGGCACAAAGAGTCCCTCGCCCGCCTTGAGGCCCTCTGGTGGCCGCGCGACGACGACGTCGTCGGATGGCAAACCAATAAAACCGCTTCTGTTGGAAGCGTCTCCTCCTCCTCCTCCTCCTCCTGCTACCACGACTGCGACTCCTAGTTTGTCGTCTAAACGAGACGATGTCGTCAAAGCGGACGTCGTCGTTGCCGCCGTTGAGACGAAGAAAGAAACGGCGCCGCCTCCGCCGCCGCCTGCTACTCCGCCGCCTCCTTCGCCGTCGAAAACTCGTACGAAATCGTCGTCGTCGCCCGAGCAGAAGAAAGTGAAGAAGGTCATCACGAAGAGGCAATTGAAGAAGAACGTCGCCGAGAAACGAAAGAAGTGAGAGAGCGAGAGACGACGGACTTGGCTTCGCATTCGCAGTTTTGACTGTCTCTTCTCTCTTTCGCAGGATTGCTTCCGAAGCGGATTCCGTCGGCGGCGAAAGTATCGCCGTTCCGAACGGCAATGCAACGCCGATCAAAGACGAGCCCAAGGAGGAATCGAAAGCCGTCGGAGTGCAACGGCAAAAATCGGGCGGCAATCTCAAAACGGAGATGACGACTCCGTCGAACGATCGAATCCCCCTAGAAACGATTGAAGAAAAGACGTCCGTCGCCGCGACACTGCCACCTTCAACTGCAACGGCGGCGGCGGCGGCGGCGGCGGCGGCGGCATCGCCATCAAGTCCAGACGCTAGTCCACTGCGATCGCGAACGATGTCGATGACGCGTTGGAAATCGGCTATTCAGCAAGTGAAGGAGAGACGCGAGTCGGACAAGCAAACGGAGAAGCTCGACAATCTGTTCAAAGTGTGGAAGCGCGCCGGCGAGAGCGCGTCCGCGCCGCCGCCCGACGACAGCGCGTTCGAGGACGGCGATCGCGACTCGCCCGATCATCTGCCGACCCGACGCGAAGTCGTCGTCCAGGGCAATCGTAAGCTCGTCGTGAAAAATCTCGAATTCATGGACTTGCGCGATTCGGACGACGAAGACGTTCTCGCTCCGCCGAAGCGAACGTTTCATTCGAGCGGCGCCGTCGCTCCTCCGCCCGGCGGAGCGGCGCCACCGCCTCCTCCTCCGTTGCCCCCAGGCGCTGCTCCTCCACCGCCGCCGCCTCTCCCGGGTGGACCTCCCCCTCCCCCTCCTCCGCCACCAGGCGTCGCCCCTCCGCCGCCGCCGCCGCCGCCGGGCGTCGCTCCTCCGCCGCCGCCGCCCGGCGTCGCGACCATCGACGGCGGCAGTCGGAGACGACGAAAGATGAAAAAGATTCATTTCGGTAAAGTGATGTTGCCCGCTCCGGCGAACGGGGTCGTCGTGCAATCGCCGGCTGCCGTGGGGATGAACGTGGCCGGCGGCGGGCGACCGACGATATGGAGTCGACTTCGACAGAAGGCGCTAGTGAAATTGGACGAGGAAAATCTCACCGAGTTATTTAAAGAGAGAGTAGTCGAGAAAAAGGCCGATAAAACCGTAAGAATTGGCCCTCGAAGATATATATATATATGACTCTCTCTCTCTTCTACTGGCTATGTTTTAGGATACTAACGAGTCGGATGGTCCAGCAAAGAAAGAGCCGTTGCACGTGCTTGATCACGGACGCGCACGGACTGTCGGCATTTTGATTCGAAAACTTCCGCAGTATCGGCACATCAAGGCGGCTATAGTCGGCATGAACAGCTCGTTGTTGAACAAAGAGGGAATAGAGGTGTGGGAGACGTTGTCTTATTAGTGCACTGTCCAATCTTTCCTTTTAGTCGTTGTTAAGAATCAAGCCGAGTAGCGAAGAGTTGCAGGACATCCAAACGGCTATGAAGTCGCATCCAGGTCGTCCGCTTGGCGACGCGGAACAGTATTTGCTCACGTTGAGTTCTATTCCGGAATTGGAGGCGCGACTGAAGCTGTGGGACTTCAAGTTGAGTTTTGCCGGTGCCGAGGACGACATCGCCGAGGATCTCATGGACATGAAGGAGTGCATTAGCGAGCTTAAGACGTCGAAGACGTTGGAATGGGTCATGGCTACGTTATTGGCCATAACGAACTTTGTCAACGGGGCTAAGGTAGTCGGAGCGGTGGGTCCTTTAGTCAGGGGAAAAAAGGCTATCAATTTAGGCGGATGGTTTCGCTCTTGAGTTTTTGGCTCGCGTGCACGACATCAAGGACACGGTGCACAAGCAATCGCTGCTCTTTCACGTCGTCAAGATCGTCCACGAGCAGTATCCGGACGGAACTGACTTGCACTCTGAGCTTCCTCACGTACATCAATGTGCCAGGGTGAGTGGGACCTAAAAGTATTGAGTGAACGACGTTACTGAAAACTCGCTTTTTTATAGGCCGATTTTGAAAACATGATGAAAAACTTGAAGAAATTGGAACAAGAGTCGAATCAGAGCTGGGAGTACCTCAAGGTCGTATCGAAGCACGAAAGCTCTCAGGAGTTGAAGCTCCAGTAAATGACACCGGCTTCTATTTGTTACTATTTCCAATATTGACTCTTTTCTTTCTTAGATTGGCCGACTTTTTGACTGACGTAGCTGAGCGCATTCACGTGCTGAAAGTCATTCATCGACGCGTAACGAACAGATTCAAGAAATTTCTACTTTACATAGGCATGAACAAAGACCAAGCGGCCAAAACGAAGGTCAATACAAAATGCGTCTTTTTCTTCCTAAAAAAACAGATAAACGAACTCTATTTTAGAACGAGGACATCTGCAAGATCATCAGCGACTTTTCGCTGGAGTATCGTACGGCAAAAGAGAAACTGGTCTCCATGGAAAAGAAGGAACGTCTCCGCAAGACGAGAGGACGAAAGATTGTCGACGTGAGTTGTCCATATTTGTTTCGATCCCGCGACGAAAATAATAACGTTTATTTAGGAGCTCGCACCTGGAAAAACGCCTCAGCAGCTCGAGAGCCCAAAAAGGAAACTGCCGTCTTCGGCGTCAAAGCAGGAGCGCGAAAAATCGCCGACGGAAGACGACGAAAGCGGCGATCTCATGTCCATGCTGGCCGAAAGCGTGATGCAGGAGAACCCTAAGAAGAAACGCGTCAAGCGAACGAAGAACAGCAAGACGAGAAAATCGCGTAAATATACTACTACTGTACATATGTAATATATACGCTGAGCGTTCGTTCTTTTCTAGTTCGCCGAACGATTCACGATCAGAATCCAATTATGGAAGCTCTGAATTTGTTTAAAGACAAGGACAAAGACAAAGAAGGCGTCGAGTCTTAGTCTAAGACGTGGTGGTAAAACTTCGTCCTTCTCGCGTTCGATTTCGGTTATTTTCAATAGGTGTACATATTCAAACTGTTGTTTCGCGAGTCAGTGGCATTCCTGCAGGTGGGGATATCAGCCAAAGCGTTATAGAAAAACTTGCTAGTCTGATTAGTGTCAGCTGCACTTGCCGTTAGGTCGGGTTATGCGGTATAATTCGAAGAACCGTTTCTCATGGCTTCGAATGCTGATCGAAATCGACTCTCCCTTCGCTACGTTCCTTTCAATATCGCTCCCCTTCTGACTCGTCCAATCCCAACGTTGGAGACGAAGGATGACGGCAATCGAGCCGCGGAGCCCAAGAGGCGTCGGACTCGATTTGGCACGAGTTTGATATTTGTCTTGCTCTCGTGCGTCTTCTTTTCGTCGCAAACGCTCTGCGTTCGACTCGTCGGCGTGGATCCCGTCTTTTCCTTCATGGTTCGTTGCGTCGTTCAAATTGCGTTGTGCGTCCCGTGCATCTTGCACTCGTCGAGTGCAACGTTCTGGGGTCTACCGGGTCAGAAAAAGTGGCTCGTCGTCGTCGGACTGTTCAGCAGCCTGACCGTCGCCGCCGAGTACTACGCGTTTCAGAATATGCCCATTGGCGATGCAACCGTTCTCGTTCTCGGTGCAGCTCCAGTGTTCACCGGAATCCTCGGTTGGCTGCTTCTTCGAGAGAAGTGGCCCGTTTTAGACATTATTGCCGCGTTGCTGAGTGCAGTCGGCGTAGCACTGATTGCACGACCTGATTTTATCTTCAGAGCAAAATCAGTCGCGAACCAGACGAACGCGACGGATTTGCCCACGTTTTCTGTTCCCCGTGGCCTACCTATCGTCATTGCCCTGTGTGCAGCGCTCACCACTGCCTTTGGTTTTCTGGCGGTAAGAAAACTAAAGAAAAAAGTCGATTTTCTAACCGTTCTATTTTATTCGGCGCTCATCGGTGGACTGGGCTCCGTTGTCTGGTTCTTTATCAAGAGAGAAGATGTTTTTCTGAATTGCAATTTCAAAGAGGCGCGAGCTTTGCTGCTCTGTATCGGAATTAGCGGATTCCTGGGGCAAGTGACGTGCACGAGAGCTCTTCAACTGGAGAACGCGGCCACAGTCGCTTCGATTCGATATCTCGACGTCGTTTTGGGATTTCTGCTAGAACTCGCGCTTTTTCGAGAAGAAATCACCGCCTACAGTGTTGCAGGAGCTGCCATTATTTTAGGGTCAACAGTTACCGTGTCAGCTCATAAATTGCGCCGAAGCAGGAGCAAAATTTGATTGATTCGCGTTCATGTTGTCTATTATAAACACAGAAACGACCGACAGTTACACAGGACATCGAAAAGCAACGGTTTCGAAGCGTACGTACGGGACCCTTCAGCACGAACGCAACTCGGAACAATCGTACGAAAAACCAATCGAATGCGTCGTCTACATACATATGCATGACTAATTAGATACAATCTCTTCCCTTTGAGTCGTTTTTCGAGCCCATGCGACGTCCTAGCCTCGCGCGAGTGTAGAGCACCTAAAAAAAGAAAAGATAAAATCTGTTCAATATGTCTGTGTACGTACCTTTTTCCAATGCGTTCGCATTGGCATTAACCAGGCCACACCGCGTGGAGGTTCGAACGCAGTTAGTGGCCCAAAAATGTTTGGAAGCGAGACCTTGCTTCAAAAGCCCAAACACGACCGGTACGGCCTGGATCGAGAACGGCTCTCCCCCACCGTCCCCCCGACCGCGTCGTACCGGGGCCTCAGAGAGGCCGTAGCCTTTCGGGTTGGAAAGATAGAATTTTTGCACAAAGAACCGAGGCTACCGTGATGGGAGAGGATTTCCGAACGATTGCCGAGTCCACCGATGGAGGGTCAGCGTGTTTGATGTCCTGGGAGGTCGGGTCATCTTCAGGGTATAGATTACTAATCCGAGTGAGGAAATACCACGAGACACTGGGCCCCCACACGTTTCTTTGGCAGTAAGTGGCAAACCTTAGCCAGACGCCCACTTGGCTTTAGCGCGGCACGCCTGGCTTCGCAACCCAAGCCTTCCACGACCCATATGACCTCCCAGTGCCGAACTAGCGCCGCGAGAAGAACTCGCGCGACGCCCTTCCACTGCGCCTGACAGTTTCCGTAAGGAACGGCATGACGACACGCTTTCTTGAGACCAACCATCAGCTTCCCCAGCGCACGATCAACCTCTAGGGTTCAGCCCGTTGGCATCCCCCACCCTTTAGCAAGACTGAAGATTGGGCGTTGGCCCAGTCGCTTATATATCGAACATGATGCAACATCCGCTGGTGACCTCACTGTGATCAATTCGTCAGGGCAACGATACGCTGATTTGCTTCTGAAATTCGCGCTAACTTTTCATGTGCTCTTTGCGTGACCAAATTCTTCGATTTAGGCGCTAGAAACATGGCGGCTCCGCGATTTGCCGACCACGTGTATCGTCTTTTTCATTTGGATAAGGATTTCCACGTTTCAACGGTATTCTTTCTCTTCGTAGAGTCTTCGTTTCGCGCGCAAGCGAAATTCCCGGCTTCGAATCTCAACTGGCGATGTCACTGCGATTTTTGCCTTCGCGAGCAGTCTCGGGACGATTTCCTTCATCGAAAACGTCGTTTGGAACGGTCTGTGGGAAGAAGAGGGAGAGGGGGGGAAAAGAGAGCGAGCATTGCTACTAGACGGCATCCTCGTCGCTCGAAACAACATGGCGCACACGAACGAATGGCCGATGAAGTCTATCGGGAGCTCAATCGAGGTAAACATTAACGGGGGGCCCCCTTAGTCGTTTTTGGCTCGCGCCTTCACGCCTTCATATGGAAATTCTTAAATTCGTGCACTTTTATCGTGAAAAAATCAATCTGACGGTGATCTGTACGTCTAGATCAAAGTAAAGCCAGTGATTCAGAACAGTTGGCCAGTCCCTTGTAATTTCACTGTAATTTATTACACTAGAGAACAGTTGGCCAGTCCCTTGTAATTTTTCTGTAATTTATTACAGGAAAGAACAGTTGGCCAGTCACTTGTAATTTCCTGTAATTTATTACAGGAGAGAACAGTTGGCCAGTCCCTTGTAATTTTTCTGTAATTTATTAAAGGAGAGAACAGTTGGCCAGTCCCTTGTAATTTCACTGTAATTTATTACAGGAGAGAACAGTTGGCCAGTCCCTTGTAATTTCACTGTAATTTATTACACTAGAGAACAGTTGGCCAGTCCCTTGTAATTTTTCTGTAATTTATTACAGGAAAGAACAGTTGGCCAGTCCCTTGCAATTTCACTGTAATTTATTACAGGAGAGAACATTTGGCCAGTCCCTTGTAATTTTTCTTTAATTTGTTACAAGAGAGAACAGTTGGCCAGCCCCTTGTAATTTCACTGTAATTCATTACAGGAGAGAACAGTTGGCCAGTCCCTTGTAATTTTTTTGTAATTTATTACAGGAGAGAACATTTGGCCATTCCCTTGTAATTTCACTGTAATTTATTACAGGAGAGAACAGTTGGCCTTGTAATTTCACTGTAATTTATTACAGTAGAGAACATTTGGCCATTCCCTTGTAATTTTATTACAGGAGAAAACAGTTGGCCAGTCCCTTGTAATTTTCCTGTAATTTATTACAGGAGAGAACAGTTGGCCAGTCCCTTGTAATTTCACTGTAATTTATTACACTAGAGAACAGTTGGCCAGTCCCTTGTAATTTTTCTGTAATTTATTACAGGAAAGAACAGTTGGCCAGTCCCTTGCAATTTCACTGTAATTTATTACAGGAGAGAACATTTGGCCAGTCCCTTGTAATTTTTCTTTAATTTGTTACAAGAGAGAACAGTTGGCCAGCCCCTTGTAATTTCACTGTAATTCATTACAGGAGAGAACAGTTGGCCAGTCCTTTGTAATTTTCTTGTAATTTATTACAGGAGAGAACATTTGGCCATTCCCTTGTAATTTCACTGTAATTTATTACAGGAGAGAACAGTTGGCCTTGTAATTTCACTGTAATTTATTACAGTAGAGAACATTTGGCCATTCCCTTGTAATTTTATTACAGGAGAAAAGAGTTGGCCAGTCCCTTGTAATTTTCCTGTAATTTATTACAGGAGAGAACAGTTGGCCAGTCCCTTGTAATTTCACTGTAATTCATTACAGGAGAGAACAGTTGGCCAGTCCCTTGTAATTTTTTTGTAATTTATTACAGGAGAGAACATTTGGCCATTCCCTTGTAATTTCACTGTAATTTATTACAGGAGAGAACAGTTGGCCTTGTAATTTCACTGTAATTTATTACAGTAGAGAACATTTGGCCATTCCCTTGTAATTTTATTACAGGAGAAAACAGTTGGCCAGTCCCTTGTAATTTTCCTGTAATTTATTACAGGAAAGAACAGTTGGCCAGTCCCTTGTAATTTCACTGTAATTCATTACAGGAGAGAACAGTTGGCCAGTCCTTGTAATTTTTTTGTAATTTATTACAGGAGAGAACAGTTGGCCAGTCCCTTGTAATTTTTCTGTAATTTATTACAGGAAAGAACAGTTGGCCAGTCCCTTGCAATTTCTTTGTAATTTATTACAGGAGAGAACATTTGGCCAGTCCCTTGTAATTTTTCTTTAATTTGTTACAAGAGAGAACAGTTGGCCAGCCCATTGTAATTTCACTGTAATTCATTACAGGAGAGAACAGTTGGCCAGTCCTTTGTAATTTTCTTGTAATTTATTACAGGAGAGAACATTTGGCCATTCCCTTGTAATTTCACTGTAATTTATTACAGGAGAGAACAGTTGGCCTTGTAATTTCACTGTAATTTATTACAGTAGAGAACATTTGGCCATTCCCTTGTAATTTTATTACAGGAGAAAACAGTTGGCCAGTCCCTTGTAATTTTCCTGTAATTTATTACAGGAAAGAACAGTTGGCCAGTCCCTTGTAATTTCACTGTAATTCATTACAGGAGAGAACAGTTGGCCAGTCCTTGTAATTTTTTTGTAATTTATTACAGGAGAGAACAGTTGGCCAGTCCCTTGTAATTTTTCTGTAATTTATTACAGGAAAGAACAGTTGGCCAGTCCCTTGCAATTTCTTTGTAATTTATTACAGGAGAGAACATTTGGCCAGTCCCTTGTAATTTTTCTTTAATTTGTTACAAGAGAGAACAGTTGGCCAGCCCATTGTAATTTCACTGTAATTCATTACAGGAGAGAACAGTTGGCCAGTCCTTTGTAATTTTCTTGTAATTTATTACAGGAGAGAACATTTGGCCATTCCCTTGTAATTTCACTGTAATTTATTACAGGAGAGAACAGTTGGCCTTGTAATTTCACTGTAATTTATTACAGTAGAGAACATTTGGCCATTCCCTTGTAATTTTATTACAGGAGAAAACAGTTGGCCAGTCCCTTGTAATTTTCCTGTAATTTATTACAGGAAAGAACAGTTGGCCAGTCCCTTGTAATTTCACTGTAATTCATTACAGGAGAGAACAGTTGGCCAGTCCTTGTAATTTTTTTGTAATTTATTACAGGAGAGAACAGTTGGCCAGTCCCTTGTAATTTTTCTGTAATTTATTACAGGAAAGAACAGTTGGCCAGTCCCTTGCAATTTCTTTGTAATTTATTACAGGAGAGAACATTTGGCCAGTCCCTTGTAATTTTTCTTTAATTTGTTACAAGAGAGAACAGTTGGCCAGCCCATTGTAATTTCACTGTAATTCATTACAGGAGAGAACAGTTGGCCAGTCCTTTGTAATTTTCTTGTAATTTATTACAGGAGAGAACATTTGGCCATTCCCTTGTAATTTCACTGTAATTTATTACAGGAGAGAACAGTTGGCCTTGTAATTTCACTGTAATTTATTACAGTAGAGAACATTTGGCCATTCCCTTGTAATTTTATTACAGGAGAAAAGAGTTGGCCAGTCCCTTGTAATTTTCCTGTAATTTATTACAGGAAAGAACAGTTGGCCAGTCCCTTGTAATTTCACTGTAATTCATTACAGGAGAGAACAGTTGGCCAGTCCCTTGTAATTTTTTTGTAATTTATTACAGGAGAGAACATTTGGTCATTCCCTTGTAATTTGTCTGTAATTTATTACAGGAGAGAACAGTGTGCCAGTCCCTTGTAATTTTCCTGTAATTTATTACAGGAGAGAACGATTGGCCAGTCCCTTGTAATTTCACTGTAATTTATTACAGAAAAGAACAGTTGGCCAGTCCCTTGTAATTTCACTGTAATTTATTACAGAAAAGAACAGTTGGCCAGTCCCTTGTAATTTCACTGTAATTTATTACACTAGAGAACAGTTGGCCAGTCCCTTGTAATTTCACTGTAATTTATTACACTAGAGAACAGTTGGCCAGTCCTTTGTAATTTTTCTGTAATTTTTTACAGGAGAGAACAGTTGGCCAGTCCCTTGTTATTTCACTGTAATTTATTACACTAGAGAACAGTTGGCCAGTCCTTTGTAATTTTTCTGTAATTTATTACAGGAGAGAACAGTTGGCCAGTCCCTTGTAATTTCCTGTGATTTATTACAGGAGAGAACAGTTGGCCAGTCCCTTGTAATTTCACTGTAATTTATTACACTAGAGAACATTTGGCCAGTCCCTTGTAATTTCACTGTAATTTATTACAGGAGAGAACATTTGGCCAGTCCCTTGTAATTTTTCTTTAATTTGTTACAGGAGAGAACAGTTGGCCAGCCCCTTGTAATTTCACTGTAATTTATTACAGGAGAGAACAGTTGGCCAGTCCCTTGTAATTTTTTTGTAACTTATTACAGGAGAGAACATTTGTATATTCCCTTGTAATTTCACTGTAATTTATTACAGGAGAGAACAGTTGGCCAGTCCTTTGTAATTTTTCTGTATTTTATTGAGAGAACAGTTGGCCTTGTAATTTCACTGTAATTTATTACAGTAGAGAACATTTTGCCATTCCCTTGTAATTTTCCTGTAATTTATTACAGGAAAGAACTGTTGGCCAGTCCCTTGTAATTTTCCTGTATTGTATTACAGAAAAGAACAGTTGGCCAGTCCCTTGTAATTTCCTGTAATTTATTACAAGAGAGAACAGTTGGCTAGTGCCTTGTAATTTCACTGTAATTTATTACAGGAGAGAACAGTTGGCCAGTCCCTTGTAATTTTTCTGTAATTTATTACAGGAGGGAACATTTGGCCATTCCCTTGTAATTTCACTGTAATTTATTACAGGAGAGAACAGTTGGCCAGTCCCTTGTAATTTCACTGTAATTTATTACACTAGAGAACAGTTGGCCAGTCCCTTTGTAATTTTTCTGTAATTTATTACAGGAGAGAACAGTTGGCCAGTCCTTTGTAATTTTCCTGTAATTTATTACAGGAGAGAACAATTGTCCAGTCCCTTGTAATTTCACTGTAATTTATTACAGAAAAGAACAGTTGGCCAGTCTCTTGTAATTTCACTGTAATTTATTACACTAGAGAACAGTTGGCCAGTCCCTTGTAATTTCACTGTAATTTATTACACTAGAGAACAGTTGGCCAGTCCTTTGTAATTTTTCTGTAATTTATTACAGGAGAGAACAGTTGGCCAGTCCCTTGTAATTTCACTGTAATTTATTACACTAGAGAACAGTTGGCCAGTCCTTTGTAATTTTTCTGTAATTTATTACAGGAGAGAACAGTTTGCCAGTCCCTTGTAATTTCCTGTGATTTATTACAGGAGAGAACAGTTGGCCAGTCCCTTGTAATTTCACTGTAATTCATTACACTAGAGAACAGTTGGCCAGTCCCTTGTAATTTCACTGTAATTTATTACAGGAGAGAACATTTGGCCAGTCCCTTGTAATTTTTCTTTAATTTGTTACAGGAGAGAACAGTTGGCCAGCCCCTTGTAATTTCACTGTAATTTATTACAGGAGAGAACAGTTGGCCAGTCCCTTGTAATTTTTTTGTAACTTATTACAGGAGAGAACATTTGGCCATTCCCTTGTAATTTCACTGTAATTTATTACAGGAGAGAACAGTTGGCCAGTCCTTTGTAATTTTTCTGTATTTTATTGAGAGAACAGTTGGCCTTGTAATTTCACTGTAATTTATTACAGTAGAGAACATTTTGCCATTCCTTTGTAATTTTCCTGTAATTTATTACAGGAAAGAACTGTTGGCCAGTCCCTTGTAATTTTCCTGTATTGTATTACAGAAAAGAACAGTTGGCCAGTCCCTTGTAATTTCCTGTAATTTATTACAAGAGAGAACAGTTGGCTAGTGCCTTGTAATTTCACTGTAATTTATTACAGGAGAGAACAGTTGGCCAGTCCCTTGTAATTTCACTGTAATTTATTACACTAGAGAACAGTTGGCCAGTCCTTTGTAATTTTTCTGTAATTTATTACAGGAGAGAACAGTTTGCCAGTCCCTTGTAATTTCCTGTGATTTATTACAGGAGAGAACAGTTGGCCAGTCCCTTGTAATTTTTTTGTAATTTATTGCAGGAGAGAACATTTGGCCATTCCCTTGTAATTTCACTGTAATTTATTACAGGAGAGAACAGTTGGCCAGTCCTTTGTAATTTTTCTGTATTTTATTGAGAGAACAGTTGGCCTTGTAATTTCACTGTAATTTATTACAGTAGAGAACAGTTGGCCATTCCCTTGTAATTTCACTGTAATTTATTACAAGAGAGAACAGTTGGCCAGTCCTTTGTAATTTTTCTGTATTTTATTACAGGAGAGAACAGTTGGCCTTGTAATTTCACTGTAACTTATTACAGTAGAGAACAGTTGGCCAGTCCCTTGTAATTTTTTTGTAATTTATTACAGGAGAGAACAGTTGGCCAGTCCGTTGTAATTTTTCTGTAATTTATTACATGAAAGAACTGTTGGCCAGTCCCTTGTAATTTCACTGTAATTTATTACAGGAGAGAACAGTTGGTCAGTCCCTTGTAATTATTGTGTATGATTGAGGAAGAGAAGAATACTTGATCATCGATGGTAATATTCATCATCATCACCATCAAGTACCCTTCTCTTTTTTCCTTCACGTTGCACTCTGCTTTATATTTTACTGTTACACCTGCAATTTCATGCAAGACAAACCGAGACATTTTTCCAAACTAAAACTTGTTTCAACCAATTTATAGGTCCTTCGAGCTTTCCACGTCCGAGTCTTCTCTCTCTTATTTGTGGAGGACAGTAGTGGTGCTGCAAGCATGTTTGCCGTAGGCTGTGTTACTCTCGTGGCTTTATTAATGAATTAACTATCGCAGTTTTTATTTTTGGCCAACGGCAATTACGTGGTGGCTCTTTTACACGCTACACTGTATTTACCCGATGTATTTACTATCAAAACTCAAGCCCGCACGCTAAGGAAAGAGCAGATTTGCGGCGAAAATGAGCCACAGACAAGCAAAGCACGATTGAATGCTATGGAAAACGACGCGGAAGAGGTGGTACAATTCGGAAACTTTACCGACGAGGAGCGCCAGCGTCTCTTCGGCGAAAAAATCGACGCCGTAAAAGTGAAGTCGCACCGACGCCCCGATAAAACGATCCCCGCGCAATCCAATTCCTCCCAGTTCACATTGCGCGGCTCGAACAAGTCGACCGTCGGGCGCGAGGCAGCTCGCGCGCCGTCGCCTCCTCCTCCGAAGACGAAAACGCAACCGACGTCTTGGGCGGCTCTCTTTGCAAAGAACAACGATCCCAAATCGTCGCCGAACAATTCTCCCGTCGCAGAATCGACGAAAAAGACGGCAGACGAATCGTCGTCGTCGTCGTCGCTGCCGCGAGAAACGACAAAGTCGAAAACGAAATTTTCTGGTATTTTTGACGTCATTGTTCGTCGATGACGTCATTATTTAATTATTTATTGGCTTGTCAGACGCTCTCGCCGAATGGAAAAAGACGTCGAAACGACTTCGCTCCAAACCCGTTCATCTCGTTCCACGCGGTTTGATCAATCGAGGAAATAATTGTTATATTCATACGGCGAGGACGATGTTGGATTAGCTCTGCTCTTTCTCTCAACTGTCTTTTACAGATACTGCAATCCCTTCTGGCCTGCCCATCGTTCTATAGCATTTTCAAACTATTTGATCCCATGTGCGTTCCTAAGGGAAAGGGTCGCAGCACGACTCCTATCATCGACAGCTTGTAAGAAGAAACGCGAGGAGAAAGGACGAGCTGTATCTTGAAATTGCTTTTTCGTCGTAAAGCATTCAGTTTGTAAACGAATTCGAGGAGGGAAATCCCGCATCGGCGCAGAAGGCCAAGAAGAGTCAAACCTTTCAGCAGGGAAGTGCATTTGAGCCGAAGTACTTGTACGAAATGTTGAAGAAAATCGACACGACTCTACTGATTCGCGTGCGTGGGAAAAAAGATAGGTGAAACACGCGACAGAATACATTCGACTATGCAGGGTCGACAAGAGGACGCAGAGGAATTCCTCTCGTGCGTATTGGACGGTTTGCACGAGGAGATGGTGTCGCAGTGCGACGAAACGGAGAAAGACGAAATAGTTTCAGGTGACACAAAAAAAAAGTGCAATCGTCTCACATTGAGAATTATAAAATGATGTTCTTCTAGAGGAGGACGTGGTCCAACCGAAGGAAGCTGACGAATCGGCGACGAGCGAGAACGCCGAGCCGGCGCAGGATCACGAAGAGAAAAAAGACGAGGAGGAGGAGGAATGGGAAGAGGTTGGACCTAAGAAGAAAACGGCTATCACCAGAAAGGTACCCGAACGTAGTTGCTAGCAACGAAGACACGAGAGACATTCTTCCTTCTCAGACGGCCCTAAAGCAGTCGCCCATTTCTGATTTGTTTGGCGGCGTGCTTCATTCGTCCGTGCGCTCGCACGGCGCGAAGGAATCGGTTACCATGGAACCGTTCTTCTCGTTGAAACTCGACATACAGGAGACGTCCGTCTGGTCGGTCAAGGACGCTCTCGACGGTCTCGCGACGAAAGAGGCGCTGCACGGATACACGTCGTCGAAAACGGGAGAGGAGGTGCGTGTGCGGCAGTTTATATTATCAATTAAATAATTAATTAATCTTGTGTTTTTTTTCTCTTTTGAAGGTCGAAGCCTCTCGGCGAATCGCTTTCGCTCAACTTCCTCCCGTCTTGGTTCTTCATCTGAAACGGTTCGTCTACGACAAGACGGGCGGTTGTCAGAAAGTGCACAAGGAGATCGACTATTCGCTCGAGTTAGAAATCGGCAAGGGTATCCCTCCTTCTCCTCTTTTTTTTAAAAATATCTCGTCGTTTCGACGATCTGTACAATCGCTCCCTCCAGATCTCGTCGCCGAGTCGACTCGCAGAAAACTCTCCCGCGACGAACGAACCTACAAGTTATTTTCCGGTACGAAATCGCGTACCCCTCTAATCGTTCCCTCAACCTCTCTCGCTAGTGGTGTATCATCACGGTAAGCACGCGAACGACGGGCACTACACGTGCGACGTGTACAGTTCGACGGGCGGCGGCTGGTGCCGCTACGACGACAACATCATTCGCGTCATACACGAGCAGCAGGTCTTGAAACATTCGCCCGGAAAGGTAGCGTATCTCTTGTACTACCGACGATCGGACACGACGTGAGAAGGGACGAAGGGGAAATCGATTTTTTTCTTTTTCAGAGAATTCCGCCTTTATTGAGCGCACTAGAGTAGACTTTCTATGTAGCACTGCTACCTAGTGAATCGTTACGACCAGTAGTGCTCGAGTAGAGTGTCGATCTTAGCGCCGCAGACGGCGCACGGTTCGCCGCGTTTCGAAGCGCACGACGCGCAGTGACAGGCGTGGAGGCACGGGTAGTAGGCGGCGTCGATCGGCCTTTCTCGACATCGTTTGCAGTTGATGCCGCGTCGTAGGACGCGAATTTGCGACGAGAGGATTTTGCAGATGACGCTGCGCGTTGATTCGGAAGACGACGACGACGACGACGATTCGGTCGGCGGCGTCGGAACGGGGGCCGGCGACGGGGGCAGGACGGGTGGGAGCGGTGCCGGAGGCGGCGGCAGCGTCCATCTGTCGAGTGTCGGAAGAATTTCTCTATTGAATGCGACGAGAGCGAGGTACGTTCTGAAAAAGTTGGTCGCTTTTGATTTCGATGAAAATCTCAGCGATATTTTCGTCTTGTCCGTGATTTGGTATTTAATTTTTGCCGATCGCTTTTGGCAAATAGTGCAGTTAACGACGTCTCTGAATAGAATTCTAATACGGAGAAAGCCTTATAAGAAATTTCTCACGTTAAATAATTAATTTATTAATGAATTTATTGCCTTTTGTGTAGGATTGGGGTTTGCGTGTCTTTTTCGATAGCGTAGATTTGCACGGAGTCCGTTGTTACGTTGGCTACTCCTTTCAATTTTTTGCATTTGACTGAGAATTGGTGCAATCCGTTCAGGGCGAGCTCTGAGGCCTTGCAGAGAAACAAGAGTAGGCTTTGATCAAAGCTTGCGCCGATATGTCGAGTCGTTTCTTTAGCTAGCTTTATTTTGAGGTCGATTTCGTCGGGAATTCCTTGCTGATGCAGAATGGGAATGGGGGCGGAATCAACCTTCAAAGAATGAGCAATTTCAGTCTGTAGAACGCGAAATTCGACGGCTTGTTGGTAAGACAAAAAGCAGCGTCCCTTCGCCATGTCGTCGACAACCGAATGGAAGTAGTGCAGTCTAAAAAATGCGTAGAGTTAATTAACCTATTTCTTTTAGACAAAGTACTTTACTTTGCTTCGCGACTCTCCAGCCTAGTGGGATGAATCATCAGTTTCGGTTTGTACGTCACGCAAATAGGATATTCGTAGACTTTTATGTCCAACTCCTCGACCAACGGACTCTCGCCGTCGTGAATCCATTTTCCACGTCGAGTGAGCCCAAAGTAAAATCTCTCGTTGTCGCCAAAATGCAATTTTGCAACGAGCTAAATCGAACAGCATGTGGCAGAGCGAAAGAATTCGGAGGGGGGGAGTCATTTTCACTTTCTGTTCTATTTCTTTTCCCGCAACATCGTGTTCGACCGCGAAGGCGTGCTTACAACCGTCGCTCGTCAACACGGTGATCCACATTGCGCGGCACCGCGTTTTTGTGACGTAACAATGACGTTTCGAGGTACGCTATTTATTCTATGACGTACAAAGTGCGAACATACACATGCACGAGCGGTTTTTGCTAATGAATAAAAATTAAATCGAATTCTTCTACGTAGGTGCAGACACAAGTCCGGCCGGCCCTTGCCCGAGAGACTGACCGCCGACGGTACTTTCCAAAGGCCGAAAGCCCAATTCCTCCGTGGGAATGCCGAATGCTTTCAATTTCGATTCGTATGTCCTCAGCAAATCGTTGTGAGCCTAGAGAGAGAGGAAAGAGGTTAGTTACGTAGGAAGTCAACGTAGGAGACTCTTTCTACCTTGCACACACGAGCCAATTCGTATTGGAGATCCTTTATGGCGCTGTTCTTCGAGTCTAACACATCCTATAAATCAAAGAGTGAATCTTCCTTGATGTCTCCATCTGACTGGGGGCGTACAAGACCTCTAGTTTTCTTGTAACGACTGACATTGCCGTTGGATCGAGATTGGATGCCGATAGAACTTCGTTCAGTTGCGCTTCCTTTTTCTCCAACGTGTCGGCAATGGCGGTGAGTTTCTTTTCCAAAAGCAAATTTTTTAATCCTGTTCTCTGCTGCACTTCCAGTATGGCCTTTACGAATTTACCATAAAGATCGTCTCTCTCTTTCTCGATCTACAAGTACCGGTAAGGAATAAATTTTAATAATTAATTAATCAATCGTGGTCGCGCAGTATTGCCTGTCGGAATCGTTGCTCTAGGACTTCGTGTTCCCAGTGCAGAGCCTTCAATTCTTGGTCTTGCACTTTGAGCCGCGCTTTCGCACTCGCTAACGACGCTTTGTCTTTCTCGTAGTTGGCAAGTTTTCGCTGCAAATCGGCCACTTCTTCACGCGCCTGACAAAGAGAGAAGGGACTGCGTGAAAAAGGTTAAGAAATTGTTTTTGCACTGGCGTGCCTTTTGAAGTGGTTCTGTTAGCCGCTTGTTTTCCGCTTGCACTTCGGCCATCTGCTTTTCAAGTCGCTCCTCTTTCTTTTTCATTGCTTCGACCTCGTCCTTGAGGGAAAAATTGGGTAAGCCCTATTGTTCAGTATTCTCTTTCTACTTTGAGTGAGTTGATTAGAGATAGGTTATTCAGCGTGATGTCATTGTAATAGTTCTTGATGTCGCTGAACGCCTTTTCGTGGTTCTTCATCAGAACGTTGATTTGCCCATTCTTTCTCTGCCGATCAAGGAGGGAGTCAAGACATCTCGTCATGGTAAATCAGATTATAACCTGTACCTCCTCAATTTCGTGTATCTCTGTTTTCCTCCTGAGCTCCATTTCATCTCTTAGTACTTTCATTTTGTGCTCGTGTTTATGCTGAAGCTCTAAAAGAACAATTGCCCGTCTTCCAAACGGCAGCTCAACTCAATTTTCTCCTACCATCGCACTTCTTTTCAAATTCCTCACGCAACGTCGTAACTTCCCTATCATGTTCCTAAAGAGAAATTCGTCGATTCTATTCAATCCACCTCAATCGACTAACCCTTTTTAGTGTCTTGACGACTTCCATGTGACCTAGTTCGTTTTCCTTCAAATCGACTTTCAAACCTCGCTTGTCCTCCCTAAGATTTCTCTCCTTATCGCCGTGATCGTCTTGAGCCAGCTTCAAAGCAACGGCCCCTGGAAAACGAATATGCGTCAAATCAATCAACAATTCCGTCGGAGCGTACCTTCTGCTCTGAGCTCCGTTATTCCGTTCTGATGTTCGTATAGCAAATGCTTGACTTTCTGCTTGTATACCTATCACCGAATATTGATGCCAAATGATCTCGTATTTCTGCTGATTTTTGTTTTACTTTGATTTCGACTTGGTGTCTTTCTTCCATCTCTTCCATCTCTCTGTCTTTGTTTCTCAACTCAGACCGGCCTTCTTCTAACTGCTGTTTACTAATCTCCCAGAACGTGTTGACTTTGTCCCTTTCCAATTGGAAGTAATTTCTCTCTTCGCGCTCTCTATCCAGCTCCTCCCTCAGCCGCCCGATGTGAGCCTCGAGCTGTAAGGAGAAATTATATGATCGTTTTGGGAACACATTAGTGTTTCTTACCTGTTCTTTCGTCATTTCTTCCGCCGGTATTCCATCGATTATGGTTGGTGCCTTCGCCTTAGCGGCTCCCTTCTTTTTCTTTTTACCCTTAGCCTTCTTCGGTGGCTTAATTAACAAAACAGTGACTATCACGACAGCTAGAGAGTCTCTTTTTACCATCGTTTCCTTCTGTCTCTTTGTGTAGTTGCGTGGCAACTGTATCACGCGCGCGATGCTCGCACGCTAGACAAGACGTCATCACACGTCACGATCACAAGATCGGAGTGAAACTGTGTCAGTTTCAGCATCTTTCGGGCTGTGCGTCCTTCACGGCGTTGCTTTAAGGAACGCTGGCAATTTGAAAGCATCAAACGAGCCCTGTAATCATTTCTTTCCCGGAAGCGAAATTCCGCAAAGTCCCCCGTGCATAATTACGTTGCAGAACTTCATCAATTTCATGGCTGCTTCAGAAGAAATCATTGATATCCGTTGCGTCCGCAAATCTACCCTGACGTGGCTCTTTGACCAGGGTCCATTTCAAACTGAAACTGATCGCGACAAGTTGCAGCGTGAAAAGATTCGAAAGGCACTTCTGACGACTTGCGCCGAAGAACGCTTCGTCTACTTGGAACATTTCTACAAACTGGTTCAGCGAAGCACAGATGCATCTACTCTTGAACGTGAACGAAGTGGCCTCAATTTGATGGGGAGGGCGTTGCAGAACGTTCTGAAGTACAGCTGGAATGTGTTGAGGCATAAAGATCGAAAGGAATATCGCACTATTAAGGTTTGGAAAATTAGGACCGTGGATCTTCGGGTCTTTTTTGTACGTGGCGCCTTTTTTAGATGTATAACGGTTTTTACAAGTGCAATGTGGAGTCTCTATTCAGTGAAGCTTGCGCTCTCTTTGAAACAATGGGATTTAGACTTGAAGACACCACGCTGACGCTGGATCGTGTTGACGAAGAGAGAATTAAAGGAGTTCAGGTTGACTTGGTATTTGCCCAGGAGGAGTTGAAAATTATTTGTGAACTGCTGGATTTCAGTTTTGCCCGTCTCATTTATGCTATCGGTGCAAGGCTACAGATTGCCTTGGAAACTGATACAATGAACTTGGCAAAAAATGCTGAGGCTATGGCTCACCTGCAGCAAAACAAACAGCCACCTATAGACAATGAGCAAATAGACTTTATGAATGCACAAGAGAGTTTGATTGTGGATAATCAAAGCGTAGAGAAGCAGTCTTTGGGCAAGCAGCTGAGCGTTGAAGAAGCTGAAAATATTGCAGCTGATCTTCCTCGTCCTAGCACGCCTCCACGGCCGAATAACTTATTACTTTCTGGCGAAATACACGAAGACTTTATCAGCAGGCACGCCAAACCGAAATTAGATGACGTCGATGAAGATATGTACACTTCTGGTGTTGCTCATGAAGATGCGGATGGCGTTACCTGTAATTCAGATTATCATTCTCTTCTGGAACTACGAGTTGCTGTTAATGGAGAGACTTTTGACGACGATGCAGAACCGTATCAATCCAGTTTAGATCCTGCCTACTCTCCACCCTCGCCAAAGTTTGAACAACACACCTTTCCGGATTGCGCGTCTGCGTCATCTGGGGGACTTCAAGCAGAAGATGTCGAGCATAGGCGTCAGCTGACTCCTGCTGCAGTTGTTGCTACGTCCCAATTAAAGAATCTTTCAGCTTTCCAAACTAATGAACATGGAACAGCTCCTCATACAGAAAAGTCAAGCCGGAAAGAGGCGACAGGACGAGAAAGTCCCGAGGTGCACTCTACTCATCACGAAAATTCCGTCCACAGTACAGGTGACGAGCTTGAGAACATTATCAAACCTCTACCTACACAACGTCAAGTGGACTCGCGTCAATCTGCACGCACCGCTCCAGTTGGGGGGCGTCAACCGGGGGATACTAAAAGCAAAGTCAAATCAAAGCAGGAAGGATTGGATGTGGCTAATGGAAGTGGCAGCAGAGGAGATAGAGTTTCTCACGCTGCAAGAATCCAACCCTCTAGGGAAGTGAAAGATAGACGGCCCCGGTCAAAGGAGTTTGTCTCCAGATCGTCAAATATTTCGACTGATTTGTAACCTTTTCTTTTTTTAGTAGCGCGTCGCGTACGCATGCAATGCTTGTCGTTTACCACTTGGGACGAAGGAAAAGATTTGTAAATTTTCTTTGCATGCCGCTGATGCGTGGTGGTCGATGATTTCATCTCAAGCTTGTCACGAGTTAGTCACTCGTCCACACACCGCGACGCCACGTAAGACTCGTCGTGAAATCGGTTGTGCTCTTAGTGAAAAACGGGCTACAGAATTTGTCTTTGTCTGCGGCGTCGTACGGGAATTCGGAAAATAACACGTCTGCGTTGGACTCTTCGTCTCTTCAGTTTTGTCGTCGTCGACTCATGGCCTCTGCGAGAAGGACGAAAGCACTTATCGAATCCGTGAGAGAGGCTACGCGCGAATGGCTCAGAAATGCGCCCGCTGCTCGAAGTGAAATCGAAATCGACGAACTTCGCAAAAAGATACGAACAGCACTCGTCCGAACGGAGGAAAAAGGTAGATTTGTCTACCTACGAACCTTCTACGAACTGATGAAACGACGCAACGCTGACGTATTGGGCTTGGAATTCATGATGACTGCCATAGAGAACGTAATGAAATACGCCAGCAATGCACTGAAATACAAAGACAGGAGAGAGTATCGAACTATTAAGGTAATGCGGGGAAGTACACATCCTTTTTTTCATGCAGACCCCGTCTCTTTAGAAACACAACGGGTTTTATAAGTGCAATGTGGAAGCCTTGTTTGGCGAAGATGTTGAAGTGCTATTTCAAGCGCTGGGATTTGATTCAAGGGAAGGAGAACTGAAGTTGGCTATCATTGACGAGGAAAGAATCGTAGGAGTGCAGACGGATCTGATGTTTGCCCAAGAAGAAATTCGAATTATTCTTCAGCTTATGAAAACGACGCGAAGCGTCAGATACGAGCTATCTGACGTAATCGAAGCCAGAATGACTGTCCAATACGAAGAAGACTTGGAAAAGTTGGCTCGAAATTTTGAAGCGGTTGTTCACAGATCCCAAAAGAAGCTGCTACCGAGGGAAAGAGCCACCAATCAAGGATCTCCCGAAAGAGGAATTTCTTTTAATCGTCAGATGAGCGAGGAGGAAATGAAGAGATTGCCGCCACCCGTGACTTCTCCCGTTGACATCCGACCGAGGCGAGAACAGGGGCAAATTCAATCGGCTTCTTCAGTTGGCCTTAATGAAAGTTTTATGAAGAGGCATTCCACAGCCCCCTTTCCTGTATCTACACCAGAATCATTGGCGAATGAATCATATGCCGGGAATGAGAAACCGGGTGAAGAAGAGCTTGATCTGTATGGGTCTGGTCCTCAAGAGGACTTTGAGGAGGAGAGAAATAAGGATGATTTTAATTCTTTGCTGAATCGAGCTGAGGTGAACGGATTTGATGCAAGCGCAGACTATGATTCGCAGTTGCTTCAGGCACATCATGGAACCGGTGATGGAAATATATCAATGAGTGGGTACCTGAAAAAGTCATCTAAACAACCGTCTATCATTGCTCCTGCTAACCCATCGTTCCAAGAAAACCCCGAGGTCACAAAAAGACGTTCAGATAGCCTATCATCACGAGAACGAAAGGATCGAAGTACTGAAGGGATACCACCTAAGCCAGTTCCAAGAAAAAGGAGCAAAGAAGACAGACAGTCGGGATCAAGTCTGGGAGCTGATCATAGTTGTAAGAATAAGGAGGTCGTCCAGAATGCTAAAGCCGAACCACGTGAACCAAAAGCAGACAGTGATTTTGAACATATTGCCGAAAGCGCTCTACAAAGCGAGGCCGTTGATGCTTACGGAAGACAGATTGCCGTCTCTACCAACACGCTCCAACAAGGGAGTCCGAGTGGTCGAAAGGAAAAAACGCCATCAACGGGACAATCAGAGGAAAGACATCAGTCAACTTTGAAAATTAGACTTAGTGCCACCACTGGTGGTCATAAAAGAAACTTGCCTGAAAATTTTGAGCTGCCTGGAAATGTCAAGACAGACGGTGGCACATCTTCTTCTGGAGCAGGTTTGGCTACCTCCAGGCCTGTTTATGAAAACGTTTTTCCGGAGTGGACTTGTCAGAAATGCACGTTCGAGAACAAGCACAGTCGTAAGATCTGTGAAATATGCTCGAAGTCTAGAGATTTTGACTTCGAACCAGCAATACAAGGAGGAACCGTCTGCCGATTCTGCTCGTTTGTCAATTCAATTCGTTCGAATCCCGAAGATATTTGCCCTTCATGTAAAAACCATTATTCTTTTCTATAGACGGTGTTTAGTTATATCTTTTGTGTTGCGCAGTATTGAAGATACAGGATTAATTAATTAATTTCGGATAGCGCACTTCTGCAATGGCCGACTTGGATTGGGAAACGTTTCTCGTTCCCGTTCAGGCCGAAGCGGTGCGTCTTCTCGCCAGCCTCGTCGGCGAGAAACTTCTAGACGCCTTTCTGGCCAAGGGACTGCTAACGCAACCCAACTACGACGAAATTCTCCCTCTCCTCAAACAGAGCGAAACGACGAACGACGTAATAGCCGAAAAACTCGTCCAAATACTTTGTCAAACGGCAACGCCGAGTTTCAGACGCTTCTGCGACGTTCTGAAAGAGACGGAGGGTGGCAACGAACTTTTCAAGCTCGTTCTAGGCGACCTGTTTCACGATCGCGTCCCTTCGACGCCGATCTGCAACGATCCTTCCCTATGGACATGTCGGTCGTGCACGTACGGAAACAAGCAAGAATATCAGCTGTGTGAGGTGTGCGGAGACTCGCGGCCTCGAGAGTTGCCGCCTCCTGATGAAAAATCAGAATGATTTTTTATTTTTTTATTTTTTTTTGCTTTAGCTGTGTGAGCCTGTGGGTGTTCTTTTTCATTTTTCTAATCTTCGGCGTTGCTTAAGAGCCGGGCGAAAGGTGTCTATAGTTGCTGCTCTTATTTAATTTTTACTGTACACGTAGTACACAAAATATTTATCTCTTTGCCTTACCTAGCGCACTATATCATGAACAGTCTGCGTCGTGAAGTAAGATCTGTTCGGTTCAAAACGTCGCTTCCAGCCTCTTTCTATTAGATCTGGGAACTTGAAGGCTTGAAGAAGGATCTGGAAGGTCTCCAACCGGACAGGGTATCGATCTGCGTCCACTGTATTTGTTTGAAGAGCCTCAAGTCAAACGGCGACGTCGCTTTTTTATTTTGGTAGGCTGTGTACACGCAAGAAGGAAGTGGAGACGTATTCTTTAAAGCTGATCGACGCCTGGTGATCGATCACGTAAAAGGTGCTCTACTCCTGACGGAATATATATACAGTAGAGGTTATGCATGTGACGTCACTTGATCACGTGCATGACCTCTGAGTGGCAGAAAGCGCGCCACTCAAAATAAAACAGATCCTAGCATCTAAGCGAAGCCTTATTTGTTCTGGCCTAGCTGCCTTAGCTACTTCTAATAGCTTAGATTCTCATTACTTGCCGGCGGAGTAGGAACAATGTCTGCCGGAATATATATACCGCCTGCCGGCGAAGTACGAAGACCGCCTGACGGAATATATATACCGCCTGCAGGCGAAGTACGAAGACCGCCTGACGGAATATATATATACCACCTGCAGGCGGAGTACGAACAACGCCTGACGGAATATATATACCGCCTAACGGCGGAGTATGAACAATGTCTGCCGGAATATATATACCGCCTGCCGGCGAAGTACAAAGACCGCCTGACGGAATATATATATACCGCCTGCAGGCGAAGTACGAACAACGCCTGACGGAATATATATACCGCCTGCAGGCGGAGTACGAACAACGCCTGACGGAATATATATACCGCCTGCAGGCGGAGTACGAACAACGCCTGACGGAATATATATACCGCCTAACGGCGGAGTACGAACAATGTCTGCCGGAATATATATACCGCCTATATATACCGCTTGCGGAGGAGTACGAACATCTTCTGACGAATTATATATTTCGCCTGCCAGTACGAACAATGCCTGACGGAATATATATACCGCCTGCCGGCAGAGTACGAACAACGCCTGACGGAATATATATACCGCCTGCAGGCGGAGTACGAACAACGCCTGACGGAATATATATACCGCTAACCGGCGGAGTACGAACAGTGCCTGACGGAATATATATACCGCCTACCGGAAGAGTACGAACAACGCCTGACGGAATGTATATCGCCTGCAGGCGGAGTACGAAAACGCCTCACGGAATATTTATACCGCCTACAGGCGGAGTACGAAAACGCTTGACGAAATATATATACCGCCTGCCGGAAAAGTACAAACACCGCCTGTCGAAATATATATATATCGCTTCCAAAGGAGTACAAACATCCCCTGACGAAATACATATACCGCCTACCGGCGGAGTACGACCACTGCCTGACGAAATATATATACCGTCTGCCGGAGGAGTACGAACAACGCCTGACGAAATATATATACCGCCTGCCGGAGGAGTACGTACAACGCCTGACGGAATATATATACCGCCTACCGGCGGAGTACGAAAACTGTCTGACGGAATATATATACCGCTTCCGAAGGAGTACGTACAACGCCTGACGGAATATATATACCGCCTACCGGCGGAGTACAAACAGTGCCTGACGGAATATATACACCGCCTGGAGGCGGAGTACGAACAACGCCTGACAGAATATATATACCGCCTGCCAGAGGAGTACAAACAACGCCTGACGAAATATATATACCGCCTACCGGCGGAGTACGAACACTGCCTGACGAATTATATATTTCGCCTGCCGGAGGAGTACGAACAACGCCTGACGAAATATATATACCGCCTGCAGGCGGAGTACGAACGCCGCCTGACGAAATATATATATCGCTTCCAGAGGAGTACAAACATCCCCTGACGAAATATATATACCGCCTACCGGCGGAGTACGACCACTGCCTGACGAAATATATATACCGCCTGCCGGAGGAGTACGAACAACGCCTGACGAAATATATATACCGCCTGCCGGAGGAGTACGAACAACGCCTGACGAAATATATATACCGCCTGCCGGAGGAGTACGAACAACGCCTGACGGAATATATATATACCGCTTGCCGGCGGAGTACGAACAACGCCTGTCGGAATATATATACCGCCTACCGGCGGAGTACAAACAGTGCCTGACGGAATATATATACCGCCTGGAGGCGAAGTACGAACACCGTCTGACGAAATATATATACCGCCTGCACGCGGAGTACGAACACCGCCTGACGGAATATATATACCGCTTGCCGGAAGAGTACGAACAATGCCTGACGGAATATATATACCGCTTGCCGGCGGAGTACGAACAATGCCTGACGGAATATATATACCGCTTGCCGGAAGAGTACGAACACCGCCTGACGGAATATATATACCGCCTGCAGGCGGAGTACGAAAACGCCTGACGAAATATATATACCGCCTGCCGGAAAAGTACAAACACCGCCTGACGAAATATATATATCGCTTCCAAAGGAGTACAAACATCCCCTGACGAAATATATATACCGCCTACCGGCGGAGTAAGACCACTGCCTGACGAAATATATATACCGCCTGCCGGAGGAGTACGAACAACGCCTGACGGAATATATATACCGCCTACCGGCGGAGTACAAACAATATATACACCGCCTGGAGGCGGAGTACGAACAACGCCTGACGGAATATATATACCGCCTGCAGGCGGAGTATGAACACTGCCTGACGAAATATATATACCGCTTCCGAAGGAGTACGTACAACGCCTGACGGAATATATATACCGCCTGCCGGAGGAGTACGAACAACGCCTGACGAAATATATATACCGCCTGCCGGAGGAGTACGTACAACGCCTGACGGAATATATATACCGCCTACCGGCGGAGTACGAAAACTGTCTGACGGAATATATATACCGCTTCCGAAGGAGTACGTACAACGCCTGACGGAATATATATACCGCCTACCGGCGGAGTACAAACAGTGCCTGACGGAATATATACACCGCCTGGAGGCGGAGTACGAACAACGCCTGACGAAATATATACCGCCTGCCAGAGGAGTACAAACAACGCCTGACGAAATATATATACCGCCTACCGGCGGAGTACGAACACTGCCTGACGAATTATATATTTCGCCTGCCGGAGGAGTACGAACAACGCCTGACGAAATTTATACACGGCCTGCCGGAGGAGTACGAACAACGCCTGACGGAATATATATACCGCCTGTCGGAGGAGTACGAACAATCCTGACGGAATATATATACCGCTTGCTGGAAGAGTATGAACACCGCCTGACGGAATATATATACCGCCTACCGGAAGAGTACGAACAACGCCTGACGGAATATATATACCGCCTGCAGGCGGAGTACGAACAACGCCTAACGGAAAATATATACCGCCTGGAGGCGGAGTACGAACAACGCCTGACGGAATATATATACCGCTTACCGGCGGAGTACGTACAACGCTTGACAAAATATATATACCGCCTGCAGGCGAAGTGCGAACAACGCCTGACGGAATATATATACCGCCGAGTAAGAACAACGCCTGACGAAATATATACCGCCTGCCGGAGGAGTACGAACACTACCTGACGGAATATATATACCGCCTGTAGGCGGAGTAGTGTAGTCATAGGGCGGAAACTTCTCTATGAGCGCCGTGACGTTCTCGCTTTCGTCTAGGTCAACTTCGCGAGCGACTTGATCGACTAAAGAAAAGAGAAGAAAGCCAGTCGGGACAGAAAGCATGAAAAGGAAAATCTGCAATATATGACGCGTGCGCGCTTCTGGTAAAACATTAATAAATTGATTAATCGGTTTATATACATTCTTAAAAAAGCTAAGATTAGCTACTAAAATAAATTGAGGGCCTAATCTTTGATTCTTAGAGCCTAAATAATAAATTGAGGGCCTAATCTTTGATTCTTAGGGCCTCCATAATAAATTGAGGGCCTAATCTTTGATTCTTAGAGCCTAAATAATAAATTTAGGGCCTAATCTTTGATTCTCAGGGCCTAAATAATAAATTGAGGGCCTAATCTTTGATTCTTAGGGCCTAAATAATAAATTGAGGGCCTAATCTTTGATTCTTAGAGCGTAAATAATAAATTGAGGGCCTAATCTTCATTCTTAGAGCCTAAATAATAAATTGAGGGCCTAATCTTTGATTCTTAGAGCCTAAATAATAAATTGAGGGCCTAATATTTGATTCTTAGAGCCCAAAAAATAAATTGAGCGCCTAATCTTTGACTCTTAGGGCCTAAATAATAAATTGAGGGCCTAATCTTTGATTCTTAGAGCCTAAATAATAACTTGAGGGCCTAATCTTTGATTCTTAGAGCCCAAAAAATAAATTGAGCGCCTAATCCTTGATTCTTAGGGCCTAAATAATAAATTGAGGGCCTAATCTTTGATTCTTAGAGCCCAAAAAATAAATTGAGGGCCTAATCTTTGATTCTTAGGGACTAAATAATATATTGAGAGCATAATATATTGAGGGCCTAATCTTTGATTCTTAGAACCTAAATAATAAATTGAGGGCCTAATCTTTGATTCTTAGAGCCTATATAATAAATTGAGAGCCTAATCTTTGATTCTTAGGGCATAAATAATAAATTAAGGGCCCAATCTTTGATTCTTAGAGCGTAAATAATAAATTGAGGGCCTAATCTTGATTCTTAGAGCGTAAATAATAAATTGAGAGCCTAATCTTGATTCTTAGAGCGTAAATAATAAATTGAGGGCCTAATCTTGATTCTTAGAGCGTAAATAATAAATTGAGGGCCTAATCTTCATTCTTAGAGCCTAAATAATAAATTGAGGGCCTAATCTTTAATTCTTAGAGCCTAAATAATAAATTGAGTGACTATTCTTTGATTCTTAGAGCCTAAATAATAAATTGAGAGCCTATTGTTTGATTCTTAGGGCCTAAATAATAAATTGAGGGCCTAATCTTTGATTCTTAGAGCCTAAATAATAAATTGAGGGCCTAATCTTTGATTCTTAGAGCCTAAATAATAAATTGGGGGCCTAATCTTTGATTCTTAGGGCATAAATAATAAATTGAGGGCCTAATCTTTGATTCTTAGTGCCTTAATAATAAATTGAGGGCCTAATCTTTGATTCTTAGGGCCTAAATAATAAATTGAGGGCCTAATCTTTGATTCTTAGGGCCTTAATAATAAATTGAGTGTCTATTCTTTGATTCTTAGAGCCTAAATAATAAATTGAGAGCCTAATCTTTGATTCGTAGAGACTAAATAATAAATTGAGTGTCTATTCTTTGAGTCTTGGAGCCTAAATAATAAATTGAGGGCCTAATCTTTGATTCTTAGGGCTTAAATAATAAATTGATGGCCTAATCTTTGATTCTTAGAGCCAAAATAATAAATTGAGAGCCTAATCTTTGATTCTTAGAGCCTAAATAATAAATTGAGGGCCTAATCTTTGATTCTTAGGGCATAAATAATAAATTGAGTGCCTAATCTTTGATTCTTAGTGCATTAATAATAAATTGAAGGCCTAATCTTTGATTCTTAGGTCCTAAATAATAAATTGTGGGCCTAATCTTTGATTCTTAGGGCCTTAATAATAAATTGAGTGTCAATTCTTTGATTCTTAGAGCCTAAATAATAAATTGATGGCCTAATCTTTGATTATTAGTGCCTTAGTAATAGATGGAGGGCCTAATCTTTGATTCTTAGGGCCTAAATAATAAATTGAGGGCCTAATCTTTGATTCTTAGAGCCTAAATAATAAATTGAGGGCCTAATCTTTGATTCTTAGTGCCTTAATAATAAATTGAGTGACTAATCTTTAATTCTTAGGGCATAAATAATAAATTAGGGGCCCAATCTTTGATTCTTAGAGCGTAAATAATAAATTGAGGGCCTTATCTTGATTCTTAGAGTGTAAATAATAAATTGAAGGCCTAATCTACATTCTTAGAGCCTAAATAATAAATTGAGGGCCTAATCTTTAATTCTTAGAGCCTAAATAATAAATTGAGGGCCTAATCTTTGATTCTTAGAGCCTAAAAAATAAATTGAGTGCCTAATCTTTGATTCTTAGAGCCCAAAAATTAAATTGAGGCCTAATCTTTGATTCTTAGGGCCTAAATAATCAATTGAGGGCCTTATCTTTGATTCTTAGAGCCTAAATAATAAATTGAGGGCCTAATCTTTGATTCTTAGGGCCTAAATAATAAATTAAGGGCCTAATCTTTGATTCTTAGAGCCTAAATAATAAATTGAGGGCCTAATCTTTGATTCTTAGTGCCTTAATAATAAATTGAGGGCCTTATCTTTTATTCTTAGAGCCTAAATATTAAATTGAGGGCCTAATCTTTGATTCTTAGGGCCTTAATAATAAATTGAGTGTCAATTCTTTGATTCTTAGAGCCTGAATAATAAATTGAGGGCCTAATCTTCATTCTTAGAGCCTAAATAATAAATTGAGGGCCTAATCTTTGATTCTTAGAGCCTAAATAATAAATTGGGGGCCTAATCTTTGATTCTTAGGGCATAAATAATAAATTGAGGGCCTAATCTTTGATTCTTATTGCCTTAATAATAAATTGAGGGCCTAATCTTTGATTCTTAGGGCCTAAATAATAAATTGAGGGCCTAATCTTTGATTCTTAGGGCCTTAATAATAAATTGAGTGTCTATTCTTTGATTCTTAGAGCCTAAATAATAAATTGAGGGCCTAATCTTTGATTCTTAGAGCCTAAATAATAAATGGAGGGCCTAATCTTTGATTCTTAGGGCGTGAATAATAAATTAAGGGCCTAATTTTTGATTCTTAGAGCCTAAATAATAAATTGAGGGCCTAATCTTTGATTCTTAGGGCGTAAATAAAAAATTGAGAGCCTAATCTTTGATTTTTAGGGCCTAAATAATAAATTGAGTGCCTAATCTTTGATTATTAGTGCCTTAATAATAGATGGAGGGCCTAATCTTTGATTCTCAGGGCCTTTATAATAAATTGAGTGTCAATTCTTTGATTCTTAGAGCCTAAATAATAAATTGAGGGCCTAATCTTTGATTCTTAGAGCCTAAATAATAAATTGAGAGCCTAATCTTTGATTCTTAGAGACTAAATAATAAATTGAGTGTCTATTCTTTGAGACTTAGAGACTAAATAATAAATTGAAGGCCTAATCTTTGATTCTTAGAGCCTAAATAATAAATTGAGAGCCTAATCTTTGATTCTTAGAGCCTAAATAATAAATTGAGGGCCTAATCTTTGATTCTTAGAGCCTAAATAATAAATGGAGGGCCTAATCTTTGATTCTTAGGGCGTAAATAATAAATTAAGGGCCTAATTTTTGATTCTTAGAGCCTAAATAATAAATTGAGGGCCTAATCTTTGATTCTTAGGTCGTAAATAAAAAATTGAGGGCCTAATCTTTGATTTTTAGGGCCTAAATAATAAATTGAGGGCCTAATCTTTGATTCTTAGAGCCTAAATAATAAATTGAGAGCCTATTCTTTGATTCTTAGAGCCTAAATAATAAATTGATGGCCTAATCTTTGATTCTTAGGGCCTAAATAATAAATTGAGTGCCTAATCTTTGATTCTTAGAGCCTAAATAATAAATTGAGAGTTTAATCTTTGATTCTTTGAGCCTAAATAATAAATTGAGGGCCTAATCTTTGATTCTTAGGGCATAAATAATAAATTGAAGGCCTAATCTTTGATTCTTAGTGCCTTAATAATAAATTGAGGGCCTAATCTTTGATTCTTAGTGCCTTAATAATAGATGGAGGGCCTAATCTTTGATTCTTAGAGCCTAAATAATAAATTGAGGGCCTAATCTTTGATTCTTAGGGCATAAATAATAAATTGAGGGCCTAATCTTTGAGTCTTAGTGCCTTAATAATAAATTGAGGGCCTAATCTTCTATTCCTAGAGCCTAAATATTAAATTTAGGGCCTAATCTTTGATTCTTAGGGCCTTAATAATAAATTGAGTGTCAATTCTTTGATTCTTAGAGCCTAAATAATAAATTGAGGGCCTAATCTTTGATTCTTAGGGCCTTAATAAAAAATTGAGTGTCAATTCTTTGATTCTTAGAGCCTAAATAATAAATTGAGAGCCTAATCTTTGATTCGTAGAGACTAAATAATAAATTGAGTGTCTATTCTTTGAGTCTTGGAGCCTAAATAATAAATTGAGGGCCTAATCTTTGATTCTTAGGGCTTAAATAATAAATTGATGGCCTAATCTTTGATTCTTAGAGCCAAAATAATAAATTGAGAGCCTAATCTTTGATTCTTAGAGCCTAAATAATAAATTGAGGGCCTAATCTTTGATTCTTAGGGCATAAATAATAAATTGAGTGCCTAATCTTTGATTCTTAGTGCATTAATAATAAATTGAAGGCCTAATCTTTGATTCTTAGGTCCTAAATAATAAATTGTGGGCCTAATCTTTGATTCTTAGGGCCTTAATAATAAATTGAGTGTCAATTCTTTGATTCTTAGAGCCTAAATAATAAATTGATGGCCTAATCTTTGATTATTAGTGCCTTAGTAATAGATGGAGGGCCTAATCTTTGATTCTTAGGGCCTAAATAATAAATTGAGGGCCTAATCTTTGATTCTTAGAGCCTAAATAATAAATTGAGGGCCTAATCTTTGATTCTTAGTGCCTTAATAATAAATTGAGTGACTAATCTTTAATTCTTAGGGCATAAATAATAAATTAGGGGCCCAATCTTTGATTCTTAGAGCGTAAATAATAAATTGAGGGCCTTATCTTGATTCTTAGAGTGTAAATAATAAATTGAAGGCCTAATCTTCATTCTTAGAGCCTAAATAATAAATTGAGGGCCTAATCTTTGATTCTTAGAGCCTAAAAAATAAATTGAGTGCCTAATCTTTGATTCTTAGAGCCCAAAAATTAAATTGAGGCCTAATCTTTGATTCTTAGGGCCTAAATAATCAATTGAGGGCCTTATCTTTGATTCTTAGAGCCTAAATAATAAATTGAGGGCCTAATCTTTGATTCTTAGGGCCTAAATAATAAATTAAGGGCCTAATCTTTGATTCTTAGAGCCTAAATAATAAATTGAGGGCCTAATCTTTGATTCTTAGTGCCTTAATAATAAATTGAGGGCCTTATCTTTTATTCTTAGAGCCTAAATATTAAATTGAGGGCCTATTCTTTGATTCTTAGGGCCTTAATAATAAATTGAGTGTCAATTCTTTGATTCTTAGAGCCTGAATAATAAATTGAGGGCCTAATCTTTGATTCTTAGGGCCTAAATAATAAATTGAGTGTCTATTCTTTGATTCTTAGAGCCTAAATAATAAATTGAGGGCCTAATCTTTGATTCTTAGGGCCTAAATAATAAATTGAGGGCCTAATCTTTGATTCTTAGAGCCTAAATAATAAATTGAGGGCCTAATCTTTGATTCTTAAAGCCTAAATAATAAATTGAGGGCCTAATCTTTGATTCTTAGGGCATAAATAATAAATTGAGGGCCTAATCTTTGATTCTTAGTGCCTTAATAATAAATTGAGGGCCTTATCTTTTATTCTTAGGGCTAAATAATAAATTAAGGGCCTAATCTTTGATTCTTAGAGCCTAAATAATAAATTGAGGGCCTAATCTTCATTCTTAGAGCCTAAATAATAAATTGAGGGCCTAATCTTTGATTCTTAGAGCCTAAATAATAAATTGAGGGCCTAATCTTTGATTCTTAGGGCATAAATAATAAATTGAGGGCCTAATCTTTGATTCTTAGTGCCTTAATAATAAATTGAGGGCCTAATCTTTTATTCTTAGAGCCTAAATATTAAATTGAGGGCCTAATCTTTGATTCTTAGGGCCTTAATAATAAATTGAGTGTCAATTCTTTGATTCTTAGAGCCTAAATAATAAATTGAGGGCCTAATCTTTGATTCTTAGGGCCTTAAAAAAAAATTGAGTGGCAATTCTTTGATTCTTAGAGCCTAAATAATAAATTGAGAGCCTAATCTTTGATTCTTAGAGACTAAATAATAAATTGAGTGTCTATTCTTTGAGTCTTGGAGCCTAAATAATAAATTGAGGGCCTAATCTTTGATTCTTAGGGCCTAAATAATAAATTGATGGCCTAATCTTTGATTCTTAGAGCCTAAATAATAAATTGAGGGCCTAATCTTTGATTCTTAGAGCCTAAATAATAAATTAAAGGCCTAATCTTTGATTCTTAGGGCGTAAATAATAAATTAAGGGCCTAATTTTTGATTCTTAGAGCCTAAATAATAAATTGAGGGCCTAATCTTTTATTCTTAGGGCGTAAATAAAAAATTGAGGGCCTAATCTTTGATTTTTGGGGCCTAAATAATAAATTTAGGGCCTAATCTTTGATTATTAGTGCCTTAATAATAGATGGAGGGCCTAATCTTTGATTCTTAGAGCCTAAATAATAAATTGAGGGCCTAATCTTTTATTCTTAGAGCCTGAATAATAAACTGAGGGCCTAATTTTTGATTCTTAGGGCCTAAATAATAAATTGAGGGCCTAATCTTTGATTCTTACAGCCTAAATAATAAATTGAGGGCCTAATCTTGTATTCTTAGAGCCTAAATAATAAATTGAGGGCCTAATCTTATATTCTTAGGGCCTTAATAATAAATTGAAGGCCTAATCTTTGATTCTTAGGGCCTAAACAATAAATTGAGTGCCTAATCTTTGATTCTTAGAGCCCAAAAAATAAATTGAGGGCCTAATCTTTGATTCTTAGGGCCTAAACAATAAATTGAGTGCCTAATCTTTGATTCTTAGAGCCCAAAAAATAAATTGAGGGCCTAATCTTTGATTCTTAGGGCCTTAATAATAAATTGAGGGCCTAATCTTTAATTCTTAGAGCCTAAATAATAAATTGAGGGCCTAATCTTTGATTCTTAGAGCCCAAAAAATAAATTGAGTGCCTAATCTTTGATTCTTAGAGCCCAAAAATTAAATTGAGGGCCTAATCTTTGATTCTTAGGGCCTAAATAATCAATTGAGGGCCTTATCTTTGATTCTTAGAGCCTAAATAATAAATTGAGGGCCTAATCTTTGATTCTTAGGGCCTAAATAATAAATTAAGGGCCTAATCTTTGATTCTTAGAGCCTAAATAATAAATTGAGGGCCTAATCTTTGATTCTTAGGGCATAAATAATAAATTGAGGGCCTAATCTTTGATTCTTAGTGCCTTAATAATAAATTGAGGGCCTTATCTTTTATTCTTAGAGCCTAAATATTAAATTGAGGGCCTAATCTTTTATTCTTAGGGCCTTAATAATAAATTGAGTGTCAATTCTTTGATTCTTAGAGCCTAAATAATAAATTGAGGGCCTAATCTTTGATTCTTAGGGCCTAAATAATAAATTAAGGGCCTAATCTTTGATTCTTAGAGCCTAAATAATAAATTGAAAGCCTAATCTTTGATTCTTAGGGCATAAATAATAAATTGAAGGCCTAATCTTTTATTCTTAGGGCCTAAATAATAAATTAAGGGCCTAATGTTTGATTCTTAGAGCCTAAATAATAAATTGAGGGCCTAATCTTTGATTCTTAGGGCATAAATAATAAATTGAGGGCCTAATCTTTGATTCTTAGTGCCTTAATAATAAATTGAGGGCCTAATCTTTTATTCTTAGAGCCTAAATATTAAATTGAGGGCCTAATCTTTGATTCTTAGGGCCTAAATAATAAATTGAGGGCCTAATCTTTGATTCTTAGAGCGTAAATAATAAATTGAGGGCCTAATCTTCATTCTTAGAGCCTAAATAATAAATTGAGGGCCTAATCTTTGATTCTTAGGGCATAAATAATAAATTGAGGGCCTAATCTTTGATTCTTAGTGCCTTAATAATAAATTGAGGGCCTAATCTTTTATTCTTAGAGCCTAAATATTAAATTGAGGGCCTAATCTTTGATTCTTAGGGCCTTAATAATAAATTGAGTGTCAATTCTTTGATTCTTAGAGCCTAAATAATAAATTGAGGGCCTAATCTTTGATTCTTAGGGCCTTAATAAAAAATTGAGTGGCAATTCTTTGATTCTTAGAGCCTAAATAATAAATTGAGAGCCTAATCTTTGATTCTTAGAGACTAAATAATAAATTGAGTGTCTATTCTTTGAGTCTTGGAGCCTAAATAATAAATTGAGGGCCTAATCTTTGATTGTTAGGGCCTAAATAATAAATTGATGGCCTAATCTTTGATTCTTAGAGCCTAAATAATAAATTGAGGGCCTAATCTTTGATTCTTAGAGCCTAAATAATAAATTGAGGGACTAATCTTTGATTCTTAGAGCCTAAATAATAAATTGAGGGCCTAATCTTTGATTCTTAGGGCGTAAATAATAAATTAAGGGCCTAATTTTTGATTCTTAGAGCCTAAATAATAAATTGAGGGCCTAATCTTTTATTCTTAGGGCCTAAATATTAAATTGAGGGCCTAATCTTTGATTCTTAGGGCCTTAATAATAAATTGAGTGTCAATTCTTTGATTCTTAGAGCCTAAATAATAAATTGAGGGCCTAATCTTTGATTCTTAGGGCCTTAATAAAAAATTGAGTGGCAATTCTTTGATTCTTAGAGCCTAAATAATAAATTGAGAGCCTAATCTTTGATTCTTAGAGACTAAATAATAAATTGAGTGTCTATTCTTTGAGTCTTGGAGCCTAAATAATAAATTGAGGGCCTAATCTTTGATTCTTAGGGCCTAAATAATAAATTGATGGCCTAATCTTTGATTTTTAGAGCCTAAATAATAAATTGAGAGCCTAATCTTTGATTCTTAGAGCCTAAATAATAAATTGAGGGACTAATCTTTGATTCTTAGAGCCTAAATAATAAATTGAGGGCCTAATCTTTGATTCTTAGGACGTAAATAATAAATTAAGGGCCTAATTTTTGATTCTTAGAGCCTAAATAATAAATTGAGGGCCTAATCTTTTATTCTTAGGGCGTAAATAAAAAATTGAGGGCCTAATCTTTGATTTTTGGGGCCTAAATAATAAATTTGGGGCCTAATCTTTGATTATTAGTGCCTTAATAATAGATGGAGGGCCTAATCTTTGATTCTTAGGGCCTAAATAATAAATTGAGGGCCTAATCTTTTATTCTTAGAGCCTGAATAATAAACTGAGGGCCTAATTTTTGATTCTTAGGGCCTAAATAATAAATTGAGGGCCTAATCTTTGATTCTTACAGCCTAAATAATAAATTGAGGGCCTAATCTTTTATTCTTAGAGCCTAAATAATAAATTGAGGGCCTAATCTTATATTCTTAGGGCCCTAATAATAAATTGAAGGCCTAATCTTTGATTCTTAGGGCCTAAACAATAAATTGAGTGCCTTATCTTTGATTCTTAGAGCCCAAAAAATAAATTGAGGGCCTAATCTTTGATTCTTAGGGCCTAAATAATCAATTGAGTGCCTGATCTTTGATTCTTAGAGCCTAAATAATAAATTGAGGGCCTAATCTTTGATTCTTAGGGCCTAAATAATAAATTAAGGGCCTAATCTTTGATTCTTAGAGCCTAAATAATAAATTGAGGGCCTAATCTTTGGTTCTTAGGGCATAAATAATAAATTGAGGGCCTGTCACCAGAAAAGTGGTCCGCCCGAAAAGTGGTCCCCCCGGACAGCTTTTCTTGCCTTCGAAAAGTGGTCCGGCCTACCAAAAAGTGGTCCGGGCTCGAATTTGCTCATACGCGTACTCTTCGCGATGTAGATCGACGACAAAGTACGCGAGTGCACTGCTCGTGCGCATCCACTCCCCTTCGCAACGCGTGTACGATCTTCTTTTACGCAAGGCTTCCATGCGGAGAAGGTAGGACCACTTTTCTTTGAGCAAAGAAAAGTGGTCCGGACCTCCAAATACGTAGCAGAGAGTCTTGTGCATGCTCCAAATAATTAATAGGGGGGTGCTGATACAAACGTCTCAATAAGGTAAAATAAACTGACGTCGACAAAATATCAAAAATATGAGTAAGATCACTTTTTTGCCCCCGGACCACTTTTTTGCCCCCCGGACCACTTTTCTGGCATAAAAAGTGGTCCGGGACCACTTTTTATGCCAGAAAAAGTGGTCCGGGACCACTTTCTCTGGCATAAATAGTGGTCCCGGACCACTTTTTCGGCCATAAAAAGTGGCCCGGGACCACTTTTCTGGCGGGACCACTTTTTTCATGACAGGCCTAATCTTTGATTCTTAGTGCCTTAATAATAAATTGAGGGCCTAATCTTTGATTCTTAGAGCCTAAATAATAAATTGAGGGCCTAATCTTTGATTCTTAGAGCCTAAATAATAAATTATAGGGCCTAGTCTTTGATTCTTAGGGCCTAAATAATAAATTGAGGGCCTAATCTTTGATTCTTAGAGCCTAAATAATAAATTGAGGGCCTAATCTTTGATTCTTAGCGCCTAAATAATAAATTGAGGGCCTAATCTTTGATTCTTAGAGCCTAAATAATAAATTGAGGGCCTAATCTTTGATTCTCAGAGCGTAAATAATAAATTGAGGGCCTAATCTTTGATTCTTAGAGCGTAAATAATAAATTGAGGGCCTAATCTTTGATTCTTAGAGCCTAAATAATAAATTGAGGGCCTAATCTTTGATTCTTAGAGCCTAAATAATAAATTGAGGGCCTAATCTTTGATTCTTAGGGCCCCAATAATAAATTGAGGGCCTAATCTTAGATTCTTAGAACCTAAATAATAAGTTTAGGACCTAATCTTTGATTCTTAGGGCCTAAATAATAAATTAAGGGCCTAATCTTTGATTCTTAGGGCCAAAATAATAAATTGAGGGCCTAATCTTTGATTCTTAGAGCGTAAATAATAAATTGAGGGCTTAATCTTCATTTTTAGAGCCTAAATAATAAATTGAGGGCCTAATCTTTGATTCTTAGAGCCTAAATAATAAATTGAGGGCCTAATCTTTGATTCTTAGAGCCCAAAAAATAAATTGAGCGCCTAATCTTTGACTCTTAGGGCCTAAATAATAAATTGAGGGCCTAATCTTTGATTCTTAGAGCCTAAATAATAACTTGAGGGCCTAATTTTTGATTCTTAGAGCCCAAAAAATAAATTGAGAGCCTAATCCTTGATTCTTAGGGCCTAAATAATAAATTGAGGGCCTAATCTTTGATTCTCAGAGCGTAAATAATAAATTGAGGGCCTAATCTTTGATTCTTAGAGCGTAAATAATAAATTGAGGGCCTAATCTTTGATTCTTAGAGCCTAAATAATAAATTGAGGGCCTAATCTTTGATTCTTAGCGCCTCAATAATAAATTGAGGGCCTAATCTTTGATTTTAGAGCCCAAAAAATAAATTGAGGGCCTAATCTTTGATTCTTAGAGCCTAAATAATAAATTGAGGGCCTAATCTTTGATTCTTAGGGCCCCAATAATAAATTGAGGGCCTAATCTTTGATTCTTAGAGCCTAAATAATAAATTTAGGGCCTAATCTTTGATTCTAAGGGCCTAAATAATAAATTGAGGGCCTAATCTTTGATTCTTAGGGCCTAAATAATAAATTGAGGGCCTAATCTTTGATTCTTAGAGCGTAAATAATAAATTGAGGGCCTAATCTTCATTCTTAGAGCCTAAATAATAAATTGAGGGCCTAATCTTTGATTCTTAGAGCCTAAATAATAAATTGAGGGCCTAATCTTTGATTCTTAGAGCCCAAAAAATAAATTGAGCACCTAATCTTTGACTCTTAGGGCCTAAATAATTAATTGAGAGCCTAATCTTTGATTCTTAGAGCCTAAATAATAACTTGAGGGCCTAATCTTTGATTCTTAGAGCCCAAAAAATAAATTGAGAGCCTAATCCTTGATTCTTAGGGCCTTAATAATAAATTGAGTGTCTATTCTTTGATTCTTAGAGCCTAAATAATAAATTGAGGGCCTAATCTTTGATTCTTAGAGCCTAAATAATAAATGGAGGGCCTAATCTTTGATTCTTAGGGCGTAAATAATAAATTAAGGGCCTAATTTTTGATTCTTAGAGCCTAAATAATAAATTGAAGGCCTAATCTTTGATTCTTAGGGCATAAATAATAAATTGAAGGCCTTATCTTTGATTCTTAGTGCCTTAATAATAAATTGAGGGCCTAATCTTTGATTCTTAGTGCCTTAATAATAGATGGAGGGCCTAATCTTTGATTCTTAGAGCCTAAATAATAAATTGAGGGCCTAATCTTTTATTCTTAGAGCCTAAATAATCAATTGAGGGCCTGATCTTTGATTCTTAGAGCCTAAATAATAAATTGAAGGCCTAATCTTTGATTCTTAGGGCCTAAATAATAAATTAAGGGCCTAATCTTTGATTCTTAGGGCATAAATAATAAATTGAGGGCCTAATCTTTGATTCTTAGAGCCTAAATAATAAATTGAGAGCCTATTCTTTGATTCTTAGAGCCTAAATAATAAATTGATGGCCTAATCTTTGATTCTTAGAGCCTAAATAATAAATTGAGAGCCTAATCTTTGATTCTTTGAGCCTAAATAATAAATTGAGGGCCTAATCTTTGATTCTTAGGGCATAAATAATAAATTGAAGGCCTAATCTTTGATTCTTAGTGCCTTAATAATAAATTGAGGGCCTAATCTTTGATTCTTAGAGCCTGAATAATAAATTGAGGGCCTAATCTTTGATTCTTAGAGCCTAAATAATAAATGCATTGTATTGTGGCTGCATGCATTTTGACACACGAGCTCGGGTCATGCAGCCGACAGCAAAGACTGTCACAAGTCAAAAAAAGTGATCTAATTTCAATGTACATGCAGTGATGTGTGCTTACAAATCTGCACGCTTGAAGGCACCTGACGTCACCAACTGACGGCATCGACCCAAAATGACGTCGCGTAGCGCGCTATAGAATTGCACGTGGACTCGTGAAAGTCCTGGAAAAGACTGGAAAATCAACGAAGCGGCTCAGGTACGACACTCCCTACCATTTTAGATGCAACGAAAAAACGTTCTCGATCCTTTTCGCCGTCACAAAGTCGCGGAAAAGGGGCGTTTTGCGCGTATTTTTCGCAACGTCGTTCGAAAGCGCGCTTGTAAAGCATTTTCTAGCCCTGTTAGTCCCGTTGGCGTCCCGTTAGTTGTCTCTATGCCGATAAACGATTTTTCGTGACCGAAAAAGCGTCGAACGGCTCTTTGTACTCCGCCCCCGAATGTCGAACGCTATTTTCGCCTCAGATTTGTTAGCTAGAGCAAGTCCGCCGATGCAGAATGTTTAGAATATTACCTATCTATCGATAGTTTGAGACGGTCAGATAAGATATTTGCGTTCGTACCATTTTTCTACAACCGTGAACTATAGCCCATGGTTTTAGTCAGAACCTGATCTCTTAGAATTCCGAATTTTCTGCGTTAAACGATAGGGTTTTAAACTTTGTGGATTTGCCTACCATGCCAATTTTTAGCGAGAATTATTGATGGGGCGTGGTTAGTATTAATTTTTGGGCAAAATTTGACCTGCACCGAACGTTCGACCTTGTAGTAGTGTCAAACCAGCAAAATGCAGTAGGTCTAGCACGTTTATTTAAAAAATCGGTGAGGCCAGGTTTTTTGGCATCCCTGAACTATAGCACACGGTTTTTGTTCAAAAACCGCATCTCTCGGAACTCCGAACGTTTCCCGTTAAGCGATAGGGCTTTTGTGCCTAGTCAACTCCGCAGTCTCAAAATTGTCTTTCGTGCCAATTTTCTTTACTTTTTGAGAGGCGTGGCTAATATTAATGAGTACCGGAAACGTGTCTTTTTGGGTGAAATTTGACCTGCATCAACTGTTCGACTCCGCGCCAATGTTAAACTAGTGCAGTACAATAGATCTAGCGCGTTTATTTGGAAATCGGCGAGATGCGGATTTTTAGCATCCCTGAACTATAGCACACGGTTTTTGGTCAGTTTGGGTCACCTCTCCGATTTTCAACATTTCTTTATAGAACGATGGAAATCCGTTGCCTGTTTGATCGTGCGGTACCAAATTGACCTCACACCATCAATTTTGGCCAATATTGGCATTTTTTGTAGATGTTGATATTGACATATGGATCAATGCCCTCCTCCTCCTCCACAGTTCCTTCAGCCATGCCAGGTAAAGAAGACAATAAATTTGATTAAAACTCAATTCACTTTGTTTTGATTAAGTTCTCTCCTCTCCCCAACGCAATTGCATCGACCAATCCGACGATTCAGATGCAGAAAGAAGAAGACGTAGACGAAGACATCCCCTGGGGACTTGGGATAAAGTCTCCCTCCTTGTGGGCTGGAGGTTAATATGCGCCTCCCTCCTTGGCAGCCGGAGGTTAATCCGCTGTCCCCCTGGGGACTTGGGAGAAAGTCTTCCTCCTTGGAGGCTGGAGGTTAATGTGCCTTCCTCCTGTGGACTTGGGTAAAGTCCACTGTGGGGACTGCAGTCTCAGTCCTACCGCTTGGCCAGGAGGTCAAGCGGCAGCGCAGGAGCGGCGGCGCAGGGACAACGGAAGAAGGAGGAGGAGGAGGAGGAGGAAGAAGAAGAGGAAGGGGAGACGAGAGAACTTTTTTTAATTTTTCGTACATCCGGGATATTTTTAATAAAAATTTGGCCATAACTTCTCCTACTTTTCATGCGCAAACTGCACGCGACGTAGAATGACGTGTACGTCTGTGTACGTCGTTTTACGTCGCGCGCTTTAGTTTAGCTTGGGGCTGGCGCGCTCTCATGCAAGACGCGCATGCCCCTAAGCTAAACTGACCTGCTCTTGTCTCCTTATCGTGGAGATCAAGAGCCTGCTCTCGTCTCCGTATCCTGGAGATCGAGAGCAAAACACATGCAACTACTTAAAACATGCAAAATATGCAAAAAAAGTATCTTCTTCAAGTCTCTTCTTTTCCGCTTCCTTCACTTCACCTCCTTCAGAGAAGCTAAAAAATGAGAGGCGCTTTTACAAACCAAAGGGTCACGCGACAAGGCACTGTGCACTGATTAAAAGTTAGAAAGCCTCGCCGACGATGTCACTATTGGGGAGCTCTCCTTGCTGCGCGATCGCGCTGAAAGAACATGACCCGGCAACTCTATTTGGGGACCCCACTGGTGTTCGATTGCGTTCGCGCGTCGGACTGGCGTGCGTAGGCACGAACTGAGACCTCGGGATTGCTTGGGGAGCGATGAGGAAGAGAAGAAATTCGCGAGCCGGCTTTAGGGGGACCCTCGCTACGCGATCGCGCTGGAAAGCATCCTCGTGCTTATGCGAGAGTATAATAAAGCTTACCAGGATCCTATAGCCAGTAGAAGAAGAGCGAGAGACGCGCCCGACGTGGCGCGAGTGGCGTGGCGTCGCGAACGACGCCCCCGGATATAGGCACATTGTGATACCAGGTGATACAGTGTACTCCAAAAATGACGGACAATAACAGCAGCAACAAAAAACACGCAAACTGTAAAAGAAGAAGAAAATAGTAGAGGGATGAACAAAAGAAAACGCACAGGTAAAGATCAGTGTCAACGTTCCCACGAGTTTTTCAGACAAAGAAAGAAAAGGCACACGCCATGAAAACGGCAATCAACTGCCAGACGACATTGACTAGAAATTCATACAGTGTTTTTGTTTTCTTGCAGACGTAAGTATTGTACTACTGTACCTCGTTCTGCTGCGCTACACTTCGTCTTCAGATCCCCAGGGCAAGTCACTGGCTTACCTTGGCTGACCCGACGACCGGCAACGGAATTGTCATAGACCACGTTCTGCCAATTTACACCGATCAGAGTGAGATTATTTCGCGTCACGAAAGCGTTGACATCGAACTGGCAGTGAGAGCAGTCGTCTCCTGTATACTCACCAGCTGTGAAATTCATGATGGTCGACTGCTGTCGGTACAGAAGAAAGACGTATGGATACGTAGTCTTGAAAGGAGACGGTGGCCTATAACTCTGGGCGGCGGTTCCGGTCGACAGAGAATTGCCGTCGAAGTTGATCATCTATATAAATATAAAGAAAGCACTCCCCCGACTAAAAATAGTCGCTCTTCCGGTATCTCACCAGCCAATGAAGACCAGGTGACGACAAACTCGCCGGCACGCCGAGCATCAGAAGCGCATACTTTCCGGTCGCTGGACTGGCATTCCCCGCGCCGTACAGAAACTTCACCGAAGGCGCACCGCGAAGGTCGACCGCCGAAGCGTCTTCGTTGAGGCGCGGATTGGGAACCGTTTTCACGGAAGCACCCTCGTACGAAATCGTGCAGCTGCACGCGGTCACGTCGAGCGGGGAGGAGGTGAAGGTGAGAGAGATGAGCGCTTCGGCTGACGCATTGAAAGCGGCTTTGGGAACGAAGGCGAAGTTCTCGGCGGCGATGTTGCCCACTATTATCTCCAGACATTGGTCGAAGTCGGCCGCTGTTGAAAAGGATTCCATCCGGCACTGGCCATCTTCGTTTTCGTCTTCAAATGAGAGGCCTACGCAAAGAGCAACGACGAGAACGAGCTTGCAGGTGTGCATTGTGTATCTCCGGAATGAACTTGCGCATGCCTCAACCAATCAAAAAGTCACACTGCTGCGGCCACTGCTGCTTGGGGGGTCTGTGTACGTCATCGCCGATCTGACACCCCCAATGGCACGTCACGCTGGCAAGCCAGCGGAGAACTACTAGTACGTTATACGCGCCCCCAAATCGCAGGGAGGGTCGGGAGGGAAAAAGCACCTATCTCGCGCGCGCGCAGGCTAGTGCCCCAATGCCCTCTCTACCTCTCTCTACCCGGATCGCGCGCTTATACCGCCGCGCGCGCGCCACATTTCCCGCCCGTTACGAATATCAAAATAAACAATAAACAATCTGGTTTCCTTAGGCTGAGTAATTAGGCTTACCCAGCAGAAGCGCTGCGTTGGTGAGATACTACCGTAAGTACTGTAAGTCTCAGAGCAAGCTTCTACGCAACCGACCGCAACCGACGGTATCTACTAGGAAGAAAGCGATTACGATATAATTTACTGAGATTAGTTGACAACGCACACTGATACAAACAATACCATGATGTTAGTCGTACTTACGCAACTTCTTGAGCCTCGTCCCTTGGAAGGCCTGGTCCTTGTTTCTGCTGCATGCAGCTGCGAGCTACACTCTCAAACAGTCTAAAATATCATGTTAATATTATACACGTGAGTAACTTTCGTTGCTGTATCAGCGTACTTTTCAATTTCCGGCGCACAGTGAACGAAACTATGACCCCAAAACTTGTATATAGGATTTCGTATTAATTCAATGAAGGTGATGAGAAGGCCCCAGGGATGTGGCCTATTCACAATCAGCCTTTCCAGAAGAACTCTATAAAGGAAGAACTCGATCTAAACAAACTATGTCTCCAGTGCGAAACGAACCGCGTGATTTGCTCTTGAATAGCTTCAGAGTTGGCTTCGGCGAACAAATACAGCAGCACGCAACTGAAATAATGCGTGTGACTGTTCGGAAATCTCAGCTGATTGGCGATGGCATTGAGAAACAAGTAACGACCTGTACGTCAGAACATCCAGTTCAGAGAAGTCTGATACGAATGCAGAACACTCGCTCACCTTCGGTATCGAGATCGACAGCCAAATTCTGAAATATATCCATGTGGGACGAGTGAGTAATCGTCGATAGCGAAGGAGTTCCACTTCGGCTGTGAATATACGTGATCGCCTGCATGCCCACGTACAAAACGAGGGCATTCATCAACGATACATTGTAGCGCGTGCCCGGCTCAATTGACGTCTATAGCCCACCCTCTCGATTTCAAAACGATTCTGCAATTTTACTGCCCACCTGAAGGTGTTTTCGGAGTTGAGATAGAAACGTGACAGGAGCCCTCGTTTGAATATACGAATCAAGGTCCTACACGTACATGAAGTAGATAACGTCTGGCTAAACGACACAAAGAGCTTCTAGTTACCTTCTTGAAATTTGCCGGTTGAATTGACTGCGAAACGTTCGTGAGTATTCGAGGAGCGTGAGTGATTTCAGGTAGCATGTCGACCTAAGGAATTTATATCGCAATTTCCTTTGATGCGTACTTCGTTTTACTTTCAAATTGGGCGTGAAAGGATCCGGAAGGCGCATGTTGCGCGGAAACGCGCTGAGAATGAGGTTGCGCATCTGAACGCAATTGGGCGGTATGACGTCGCAAAAGCTGAAGTGATAGTCGCATAGAAATTCGGGAAAGTCGTGCAGCAGAACGAGAAGCACACGCAAAGTGCCCTAAAGTTAATCAAACGTTAAACTCAAAAAGACGAAACGACGCGTCTCTTTTACTTTGTATAACAACTGAGTTGATTTCGCCAGTTCGGCATTTCGCAGGAAGGGAGCGAGAAAACGAAACAGATCCAACAGTAGCTGCTGAAACGACGACCATCCCTGCAAGGAAAATACTGTCATATTCAAAAGAGTTAGTCGTAGATTAATGTACTTTTTGCTGGGGTGACGCTCCCAGCAATTTTCCAATCATTATACGATGAGCTACGAGTTCTAGCCAAGCGTAGGCGAAGCCAGGAGCACGCGCTGGTCGCAGATTATGAAACGTGTTGCTAAAGAAAACGAGAGTAGACTAGGTCACACAAGTGAAACGCAACTTTTTCACCTGAACGACTGCAAGACGAGAAAATTGATAGCGTCGAAGATGGGGTCAGGAACGTTTAGCTCTTGTAGCAGCATTGTCAAAAGACGATGATACGGCAATTGTTGAAATTCCGTCTTTCTGACGTCATGATCTTGAACGAGCACGTGAGCGACGGTCGAAAGCACCTAAAAAACAATGCTGTTCCAAGTACTCCTACCGCGTCACAAATTACTTTATTCAGAAGATTGATTTTCGTAACGGTAGTCGAGGCGTCGCCCGAATGCTTCACCAGAACGACGATCAGTTTGACGTAGGCGTCCATTGTGTGGTAGCACTTGGCTCGAGCCAAGGCGGGATTCTGCAAAAAAACGCTAGAAGTTTGTCGGCGCCCTACTCTCTCCCTCACGTGAAGCTGGTGTTCTGAGAAATTGAGATTTCTGTAGCAAAGCTCCACGCACATTTCCGTGCTGATGCGGAAGAATCGTGATATGAGATCGTCCGACCTTAGCATGCCGTGCTGATGAAGCTGAGAAAAAGAAACTCGAGTTATAATTCTAAATAGTTGCACGCCACCACTTACTTTTCCCAAGTACGCTGCATAAAGTTTTTCGCTGTCTCTCGTTGGTTGATGGTAGAGTCGGACCCATTCTGTTAGCAAGTACTCCACCTAGTGAAAAAATAAGCAACGTTTCCTTGGCGCAGGCAAGTCATCTTTCTCACCTTTTCGTGCAAGCCCGGGGGATCGTCGAAGTCGGGCGGAGTCGCGGTGATCGTTGCCGATAGAAGACGGTTCTGCGCCGCTCCATACGCCGACATTTCGAGCTGTTCTCGGTTCATTTGAACGGCCTCCAAAAGTGACGTCAATCTAAAAGTGACGCCAGATGAGATAACGAAGACACTGCCGTGCTCACTCACCCTTCGGGCGGATGTCTTGCATTCGCCGCTAGTCGAGCGAGAGTTTCGAGCATGTGAGACATGTCAGCCTGGGAAAAAAAGAAAAAGGCTCATTATTTTGGCGTTTCCTCCCCTTGGGGAGATGCCCCTTCCCCTTGCCTGCGAAAGAGGACAATCCTGCTTCTCCTCGACGAAATAGAGACGCGCCAGTCGCAAGCAGAAATTGACAGCAGCAAAATTGAGCCCGTTTTCCATTGCCTAGACGGACGAACGCTTGCCCCACACGCGCACGTACGGCGACGTACTGCTCACCTGAGCCATGTGCAAGTCGAATTCGCGAACGTATATCAACTGCGATCGAATCAGCAGATCGACTGCCTCCACGTTGAATTTTATTTCCTCGCGCGAATTTAGTAAAATTCTGGTGAAGAAAAGACAAGTGACTTACGACAGTGCCAGTGGAGATGCGCGTAATCACCTTGTGCAATGTTTGCTCGCCCACAGAGGCCCGTAAGCGCGAGGACTTTGAAGCCCTTTTAATACCAACAGCTGCGAATTTCGAAAACGCACAAAGAGGTCGGGATCTTGCGGCGGCTGAGCGAGACCTTCCAGCAGACCATCCATAGCCTAAAGCCGCAATATATAAATCACATCTACTTCAAAGATGCAGTATGAAACGTATACTCTTTGCAGGAGTAAAAGCGCGGAAGCAGCATCGCCTCTCATCAGCAGAGCCTGTTGAAGCGTTTCGTTAAGCATGTTCATTGCGACGACGTGATGACTCGACGACGAGGAGGCGACCGCTTTCAAGTTCTGCTGGAGATCCTGCGAACACTTTTCGAGAATGTGAACGACCTCTTCGGCAGGGTAACCCTAGCGACGCGAATAAACTTTAGAGAAGGGAAGAAGAAATGTTCGATGTCTATCTCGCCTGCGTGATTTTCGTCGGCGGCTGCTTCGGAGGTAGAAATCCGGGCACGCAATTCGCGAATTCTTCGTAGACGCGGGCCTGCTGGCTCGTCACGCCACCCACCTTAGGAAATATTCACCAATTGTTCTGATCTGATCTGGTTTTTCTCACTTTGTGTCTAAGCGGTTCGGGCATTCGTTCCGCTTGGTACGTCAACACGTGATGATTGCAGTAGCGTCTTCCCTCGGTCCGAGCCATCTTTCTCAACTCGAATTCCTAAAACGTGACTTTGACTAAATTTAGAAGCGGTTCGCCAAGCCAATGTCTCACCTCCGATAATCTTTTGTCCATTTCCGGCACAGCCTTTTCCATTGCCGTTTTCTGTATGAAGGCGCTGGCGAGTTCCGTGTTCTCCATGGCAACGGTTTCGGCCGCTTTTTCAATCAACGATTTTTGCTGATCCACCAACCCCATATTCTATGCAAAGATGCGCGATATCTTCTGGCCACTACGCACTACTCTTAGCCGCTCACCCTTAGCATTGACGCGAAACTCTGCTTCAAATTATTGCTGATGTTCATGTAGAGCGGTTCTCGGCACGTGATCATGGCCATTCCAGCAGTCAAATGACGGACCATGTGATGGGCGGCGATTCTCATGCGACCCTCTTCGGGGTCCAGAGCAAAATCCTGACACAAAGAGCAATAATAGGACATATTGCAAATTGTGCAATTCTTTTCTCCTTCTCCACCTTTTTGATTATGTGTTCCGCTGTAGTCGCCGCTATCTTGACGGATCGTTCTACTACGGGATGAATGAGATCTTGCACGGCTCTTTCCACTGCAGGTCGAACGTAGGTCATAAGCGACGGATGATTTTGGAATAAAGGCAACTAGGAAGCGAGTGAAAATTGTTCTTGACTGCGTTTGTCTCCTTTTCTTACGTCTGCGTTCATTTTCAAACGATCCTTGAGTCCGGCGAGCGTCGTCACGTTGATGTCGCTGTAGTGAAACGACGGCTTTTGCACCACGGGAAGCGGAGCCGCCGATTCTCCTTGCGAAAGAAAACAAAAAAGTCGTTGTACAGATAAAACAAAGTTCCGCTACTACGGTTTTACCTGGGCCGGATAGTTGTGCGACTCTCAGCTTGTCCGCATTAGTCAAGGCCCCCTTCGTAGCAATGTCCTATGAAGAGAGAGAGAGAGAGTAAGAAGCGCGAGTGACGTACAAGAAGATGGTCGCTTTACCTTGAGCTCGAGGGAAAGGTTCTTGCACAGCACTTCAATTTCGAACTTGAGGTTCAGCTAAAGAATGACGACACCGTTGCAATCGAAGAAGGCAAGACAGCTCTCTTTGTCTATATTCGTGCCTTGATGCTAGGTAAGCCGTGAACTTCGACGAGAACGCCCAAAATGCCCATAGTCCACGGATTTGGCGGCCGAAAAACCTGAAACTATGCGGTAGACAAACCTACGCTATCGCGTAATTCCACTAACACAGTTCTTCTGTCCACACGACTCTAATACTTTCGTCACGAAAGGAACGACGTAAAGCATGTCCTACAAAATCGCCCGCGTAAAAGCCACGTCTTTTATGCATGTAGCCATTTATTGGACGACTTACCTGTTGCCCGCGCACGTACGCTTCCAGGAGTAAATTTTTCACGGCGAGATCCTTCAGCGACATAACAGTTAAGACAAAATATCGTCAATCGCAAAATTTACCCTTTGGAGAATAGGTCGATTTTTGGCCAACGTAAACATCCCAAGCCAATGGCCGAGATTCTTCAGCAAAGATCGATCAGAGAAATTTGCGTCCCCTTTGTCGGCATGCAGCAGAACCTGCGATAGCAAACAGACATAAATAAAAATTCATTCGAGCACTGTTGTGAATCTTATCTCTTACTTTGATGTTCCTATACGTCTCTGAAAGAACTTTCAGAGGAAGTTCGCCGTCTCGATGCAATTCCACGTACGCCACGTAGAGATTGTGATAGTTGGGCTCGATGCTGATTCGCCGTAGGACCATGTAGTGAGCCAACCACTCCAAGTGCTGAACTTGGACCATCGCTAATATTTCTTCAGCCTGGGTAGGGAGAGAAATCAGCCAATGCATGATGCCGGTTGTGCGCAGGCGACCTTTTGCTGCAGATTCTGCAGAGTAAGATTATTGAACATAAAAGCGACTTTCTCCTGAACGTCATCCGGCGGAACGGTGAAAGTCGGGGTTTCGCTCACCGCCACCAAAAGGGTGTCTATATTCGTCGGGTTAGCTATGGAAGGTGCCTTTAGAGAAAGACGATAGAAGAACGATTACCACGCTAACGTATCATGATACCGACCTGGCTTTGTCCTGCTGAGGCTCCGCCACCTCCTGCGTTGGAGAGCGGCTTCGATTGACCGGCCATCGCGGGAGGAGCAGCTGGTTTGGGCGATTGTAGAGGAAGCGGAGCAAGAGGCGCCGGAACAGCGGCTACGGTCGGTCTTTCGCTCTACAGAAAAACGTTAGGTAGCAAAGAGAACGTACGAAATCTGGCCTACCATTGCTGCTGTCGTCGTTCGAGGCGGCGGATCTTGTTCTTGCCTCCCGTATTCAACATACTAGCAAATTCACATTGAACATAGTAACCAAGATCAAATTGGTCTTCGCTATACTTCGATCAAAGACGGAGGAAATTCTCGGAAGTGAGGAATGGCTGCGATGTGATTGCAATACTGGGAGTACTCTTTCAAACTAACAAACACGTCGCTCAATCAATATCGTGCAAGTGCACAGTGAACAACACATATTACCGCGTTTTGAATTTATCCAAAGCGAAAATTCCGAACAGGTAAAGCTTGTCGGAGACCGGTTTCTGCAGCGCCTGCAAAACGTAGCGCAGAGCCGTGCCGAGTGTCATATAGCTAAGCATCGACAAAAGTTCTCTCCTAGAAAAAACGATCCTCTAATTCTTACGTCACGAGTCCGAGTTGAATGAGACCGCCAAACAGAGACGCGGTTATCTGCAACTCCTTGTCGGGATAGTTGTGAAAGAACTTGTGCTCTTCGAACAGACTCCTCAACATGCACATGAAAACGTCCTAATAGAAACGGGGGGGCCCGATGAAGAGGAGGATAAAAGACTCCCGTTCGATCTACACTCACTCTTTCCTGGGAATTCTGCGAGTCTTTGAGACGTTTCAATATTTCCAGCACTTCGTCCACGCTCATGCTCTGCACGTACAATCTCTGAAAGTAGGAGTTCGCCTCGTCGTCGACCTCGCGCGAAAACGACTGATCGATGCCCGGAATCACGTCTAAAAGAAGAGATACGATGTCAAATCTCTCTCTATGCATACCCAATTACTTTGTCGAATGCTGATCACCGACGCCGACGGCATCTGACCCTGGCCGCCGTGAACGGGCGGCAATTCGGCTCCCATCGGCGGCGGTCTTCCCCCGGCGTGGGACCCCAGTCCAACTCCCGCTTCCATGCCGCCGGGCAGCGCTTCGGTGGAAAGCGACGAGAGCGAGGCGGGCTCACGAGAATTCGCCGACGGCGCCGTTGTCGTCGAATTAAACAGTCCCAGCGACGACGACGGTCCGCCGAACATTGACGTGAGCCTGCCGACGGCCCTGCCCGTCGGTTCTATGCCGGCTGTGGGCATGCGAAGTTGAGGCTTCGGGATGATAGAAGCGTAGGTGTCAACAAGTTGTCGCAAGATTTCTGCCGGTTCCGCGTTCATCGGTCTATGAAAACGGAACTTTGGTGGTGGTGGTGGTGGTGGTGGTAGCAATCAAAGTGGATTTTACCCGTTGTACAGTTGAAGACAGCCGAGCATGATTCCAATTGTTTCTTGGGGAAGACCGGGCTTCTCGCTTCCGTTGAACTGTAGACGACGCCTAAGATAGATCACGCACGCCGACACGAACGATTCCTATTTTTTTTAAAGATCGTCAATCGATTTCACTTTGATCTGCTCCCTTGAACACCACGCGTACCTGATGCTCTCTGATTTTTTCCGTTAGCCACTTGTCGAGCTTTAGAAAGTCTCTCCTCGACGCGAGTGCAGCGAGGTCGATGGTAAATGCAAACTGCGCTCCGTTTAGGAGAAGAGTCAATGCCTTGGAGTAGAATTCTTAGCAAAGAATCTACGCTATTCTCTTAGTTCGTACTTGGAGCTCGTGAGATATTTCCAAAATGCGAGATAATTTCGATTGATCGAACGTTTCTCCTTTCATGTACCAGTCACACATTCCCTGCAGAATTAGTGACCTCGTAGCTCCCTGGGGGGGAAAAAAAAGATAGAAAAGAAACGTTAAGGAAATCGCTCATAGAATAGACCCCCTTTGAAGGTCAAAGAATTTATTTAGGTTCGAAATATGCCGCGCATCTTTTTACAGTCAGTACAAGAGGAGCAAAGTACGACTCTTACCGGTGCCGTCCACGCGTACTGTAGAATGGCAACACGATGCGGATGACCCGAAATGATTCCCGGAAAGAGAAGCGCGAACAGATCGGTCCTCAACGCCGTCCACGAAGTCTAAGCAAGAAAACGAATAAAACATCTCGCTGCGTTTCAAAAAAAAAAACACCATACGTTTAGCTGAAGCACGCCGAGAAAGAGAATGTCAGGCATGTTCTTGATCGGATAATTGAGCAAGGCGTGGACTGCGTCATAGTGTCCAGCGTCGGACAGTTGAAAGAGAATGCTCAAAACATCGAGAGACGTCCTGCAAAGCGAAAAGGAAGGAAGATATTGAATTCGTGCAATCAACCAATGATGAATAACACTATACCAGACTGGTCTTGCCGGTGTCGGAAGATTCAGCATGTCAAAACGAATTGCCTGGTGCGGGTAGTCAGTAAACGAAAAGCCGGACCCTCCACTCAAAGCCATTTTTATCCAAGACAACTACGAGAACGTCACTAAGAGAATCAATCCACCGGGGCGCACTCTGGTCACCTGGCCTTCGCTGTTTGCCCACAAAGTGTACAGAACGTGAACGGGAAATTGAATCTAGTCAAACAAGCCATTAGGTCTAATAAAGAGGATATATAGCGTTCACGCGAGCTCTTACGTCCGTTCCTCGCTTGTACGCTCTCATGATCACATTCAAACCGTCTGGATCTTTGATCGCGAAGCCTGGATGGTCGAGTGCTCGCACAACGTCGATCCAGTTCAACTTAGGTGCCTAGAAAATGCGTGCATGCTAAACAAACACGTTAAAATGACGTCAGAATCAATCGCACGAGAGATTTGACGACGTCAGCAAAAACGTCCGTATTCCACGTCGGCGCAATGGTCTGCATTTCGTGCGCTTTCTCCGTCTCCCAAAGAGAATTCGACGAACTGGAGAGACTCTATCAAGTCAAAAGACATAAACCTCTGAAATTTCAAGATCAATCGTCAGACCTGAAGAGGCACTTGATCGGAGAGGCCAGTATGCGTTCTCGCCATCATTCCTAAGAAATTGATTTCTCGACTCGCGCGTAGGAGCAACTGGAGAGACATCTTTACCAAGGCAATGAGCCACGCATTGAGGAGTGATTTGATCGAGATGAGCAGAAGAAAAGACCTCTCGCAAAACTTCGGGTCTTAATAATAATTAAAATAGCAAATAGGACACCGCACGAAACGAGAGCTCGCGACTATTCACTTCGACGTCGCATAATATCCCATCTCCTCCATGATATTGCAAACGCGAATGGGACTCAGATGAACGGGAGTCGAAACCGATTCTAGAAGTCTATAAACATCATTAGAAAATTCTTCGCCGAGCCTAACATGTAGGAGATCTCACTTAGCTATGTCGATGTCGGGTCGACTTGGATAGAGTAGCGGAGACAAGACAATGGGCACTCGTTCCTTAGGAAAATCTAAGAACTGCGAGTGAAAAACGTCGTCTTTAGATGTTTCGGTTGCTTGCCCTTTCGAAGTGCAGCCAAAAAAGAGTCGAGTTGTTCTTTCGTGATTCCAATTTCGTCGAGATGGGATTGGAGAAGGTGGGTCAGGAGAGCGTGGATGATTTCTATGCCCACGTCGTGAAGCCCACCTTCTTGGCCATCTGAAAATTCCAAATAGAAATAATGTCGACGAGTTACGTACATCCCAATTCGTATTACAAGGTTCGCTGTAGGATTTTATCAGATCGGGAAGTTTGCCTCGGAGAAACTCGGAGACTGCGCGAAAACGAAAAAAAATTGAAACTCGAACGACATGTTACGCACGCGCGTCATACTTTCGGCTCTGACATCGGGATCTGGATAATTGAGAAGACCCAATCCCAAGGCAACCTTGTGAGAAAAGAGAAACGTAAAAGATAACTACAAAATTCTCAATTAGCGTACCTCCTGAACTCGAGCGAGCTTCAAAACGCGGGACAGCTGCTGCAGGAGCAGCGTGGACGGTTTCAAAGCCTAGATCATCAATATAGCTCAAGTTTCTAAAAAAAGTCGACGCATTTCGTACGGGTTCGTCGAAAGCGTGGCATAGAACCGTCGAAAAGTAGGGTTTAGTCAGGAGTCCGACGAATTCTTGGCCGAGAAGCTGGATCTGGAGGCAGAGAGTAACAACGAGGGAAGAAGCGCCAAATCCAAGATGGCGACTCGCCTGTTGGATATCTCGGCCGCCCGTTTGTTTTCCGTCGCTACTGAGATCGATTTGATTTAAGAGACATCGGAAGAGATGCCTGTGCGCTTCGACGCCGTACTTCTCGACGAACTAGACGGAGAACGGATCGAAAAGGGAGGTGTGATCTCTTTCTAGGCCTCACGCCGGCTATTTCGACGACGCTCGCTTTGAAATTCTTTTTGCAGAGGTTCGAGACGAGATAGGAAATGTGGGATAAGCCAAGTAGCTCCGGATTTACCGACATCTTGCCGCATCGCTCTCCCGTATAAGGAAATTCGTTTTTCGAACGGGCAACTTACCGTTGTGAGCATCTCTAAAAATTTCACGCTCTATCGTCAGTGGTAATGATAACACAGAAAGAATCCAAGTGAAAACTATGACGTGTTTTTTCTTTATCAATTCTAATAAACGGGATTCGCGTGGAAAGCACCTTTCTTCTGTACTAACGGCAAACTTTGTCCTTTCGACGACGACGCCGCCGCGCGAGAGTCGATTGCTTTTAGAGGGGGAGAATCATGCAGTTTATAGCTACTTCAAATACGATTTGTACAAGAGCAGCGACTTTCGCGTCTGCCGCTCTTGCTCCAATAAAAACAACAGGTCTTTGAAGTTGACCCGTCTCAGTCTCGTCTTACGAGCCTGAAAAGCAAAAAAAGCTCGGCTAGCTTTCGCGCCTCGGTGCGACCCCCGGACCGGCGTACCGTACCTGAGCTCTAGCCAACGCAACTCCGCTCGGATTACTAGGGTTCGTCAACGCGTCGGCGTCAGATCCGTCCAAACGACCGTACTTTGGAAAAAAACGAAGGCCACCGTGTACGAAAAAAATGCGTGCAAGAAGGATGCCGATTCTACCTGCGCTGCGTCGGCTGCTGCCTGCAGATCGATTTTTCGTTTTCGCGATCCAATTGCCATCAGCGCCGTCTCGTTCGCCGCTCTCTTTCGCAGTATCTCGTCTTCCTCTTGTTGCATCTAATTGTCAATTGAAAGCGCCTTATCTTTGAGCTGCTATAGAACGGTACCTGCTTCGCTTTCTCTTTCAAAAATGCAAGCTCGGCGTCGTCCTGTTTCGATCGGCTCTATATATAAATATACATGTAGAAGATTTCGTAACAAAGACTTTTTCATATTTTACTTTAGCCGCTTTCAATAAAAGCTCTCGTTCTCGCTCCTGTTTCTTCTTTGCGTGAATTTGATCGATTCGTTCGAAAACTTTAAGCTGAGCTTTTGTATCGGAAACGCCTTCGCTACTCTGATCCTCCTAAAACAGCAATTACAGTAGCAGCAAAAGCCAAAGAAAGGCGTCGCACCTTGTGAATTTCTAATCGATGCTGCGAAAGGACGGCCAATTTTTCGACGAGATCCCTTAGATATTCCTGCAAGAAAGCCATCTGATAATAAAGAAAGCGACGACGATGCAAATGTAAGACACACTTCGACAGCGTGAGACAATAAAGGAGGAACGTCGGGAGACATAGACTCAATCCCGCTACGCGGAACTAAGAAAACCAAAAAAAATGATCTCACCTACTGTACAATACATCAACGATAGTCAATTCTAAACGTACGCATTTCCGTCGTTAAAAACGTCTCCGTCTGATCTTGAACGAGGAAGAGATCCTCCTTGATCGATCTCGTTGCGCCGGCGACGAGCTCCGAATTGGTAGCGGAAATTCGCGCCGTCTCTTCCTAAAAAGAACTCTCGAACTCCACTAAATCGTACGTTATCTCGCTTACCATTAAATTAACCCCTGCCATCGACGTGACGTCGGTGATGTCGTCGTCGTCCATTCGAACGGGTCCGGCCTCTCCGGCGACGCCACTACTACCTCCGCCGGGAGCTCCGACTCCAGTTGCCTTCTGTTTGCCTTTCGTACCTCCTCCGCCACCCTTGGTAGGTGTAGACGAAGCAACCGACTTCTTGGCAGCTATAAAAGCGTTTGATCAAAACGCCCGAATGACTTTTATTCATACAGGTAGTTGGTCTCGCAGGGGCTGCCTTTGGACTAGCCGTCCCAGTGGAGGCTGCCTGCTGAAGTTGCGACGGCTGTTGTTGGGGTATAATGACGGGCTGCTGTGCCTGCTGTTGAAGCGGGGCCGAGTACACAGGCTGAATAACAACTTGCTGTTGTTGCTGAGGCTGTTGTTGCTGAGGCTGTTGTTGCTGAGGCTGTTGTGGCTGTTGTGAAAGTTGCGGCTGTTGCAAAGGCTGCTGTTGTTGCTGCTGCGGAGTTTCGGGCTTCGGTATAGACACTGCAATCTGTTGCTTCTGCTGCTGCTGTTGCTGCTGTTGCTGTTGCTGTTGTTGCTGGAGCTGTTGATACAATTGAGCGGACAGCGTCACTATCTGGCCTGAGGTCGTCTTCACTTGAATAAAAGGGCCTTGCTGCGGTTGCGACTGTTGCACTTGCACTGGCTTGATTGCTTGAGCTGCGGGATGTTGAACAGGAGTCGCTTGAGGCAGCGAAGTCAGCTGCGTCTGTGAATTTTGCTGTTGCTGTCGATTTCTTTCGTCAAGGGCTTTGAGTTCACTTCTCAGTTGAGGCACGCCACTCTGAAGAAAAAGAACGTATTTTTACCAATCAATTCTTCCCATATTCTATTGACGTGCCTTGAGTAAACTTAACAATTCCGTTGTAGATCCGGTTTGCGACTCTCCCATCTGCTGCACGAAGAGCTCCTCTGACAAACTTCCAGACTGAAACACAAACACAAAAAAACACAATAAAAACGACCCCAAGAGACTGACATTCCCAAACAAAAAAGTCACTATCGACAGCACCTGCCCTAAACTACGTACCACAAGCTGCTTGACCAAGTCCGTCACCATAGCCCCGCTTTCGGACGACGTCTTATTCGCCAGCATAACGAGATTATTCAAAAATTTCTTCACTTTATCGCTCGGCTGTTCCTGTTGCTGTTGCTGTTGAGCCGGTGGCGGCGCCGTCGCCGCCGCCGCCGCCGCCGCCGCCGCCGCCACCGTCACGCTTCCCGTTTGCCCGTTCGACGGCACCGAACTTCCGCCGACGCTACTAGCGGCGATAATTGGCTGTTGCTGCAGAGAGGGCGTGGCCAATCTCTGCGGCAACGCTCCGATGCCGGCGAGCGAACGAGACTGCACCGTGGGTCGCGGTGCGATCGGAACCGGTTGCCGCGCATTCGCCGCTACCGCAGCGGCGGTGGCGACGGTGGCGGCGGCGGTGGGACCGACGGCTCCCCCTCCTGGCGGTGCCGCGGGCGCGCGAGGTAGAACGCGCGTTAGCATTGGCGAAGACGACGTCGAATCGTCGGCGTTCGTCGACAATTGAACGCTTCGCATATGCTGCGTCGGTGCCGTCGGATTGGCGACGAGTCCGGTATTCGACACGATTTGGGTGGTTAGGAGGGCCTGCGCCATGTTGGTTCCTTGTTGCCGAGACGCCATCGAAGGAAAGGCGGATTTCTGGCCGTCGAGCGGCGGATTCGGGTCGACCGGAGACTGGAGCAGTTCGTCGAGGAAACTGGCCGCCATCTCCGGGCACCCTTGGACCGTGTTTCTCGAGCCTTGCGAGAAGCAAGACTGGATACAAACGCAAGCACGCCGGGATTTTATCAATACCGAAGAGTCTGCGTAGTCCAACGTGTGGGTTACGTCACGGCGTGGGTGGTTCCCTCCGCGGGTCAAGCGCGCGTGCTAATTACGTGTACAAGTGAAAGCTTGCCCCTTTTTTCAAAGAGAATACGCCTGCACACAAGCAGATAAACTCTACCTAACGCAAATCTAAGTCGAAAAGTTGCACTCAACTAAAGAGCGTGTATCTAAGGGGATAAAGTGCTAACTTCGACTTTCAACTTCAAGTTTCAGCAGCATCTTTGTCACGACTAGAATTACTCTAAACAGAAAAAAAAGGCAGCATTACAAGTGACCCAAAGCATCAATAATCTCATAGGGAAATTTAAATATCTACCTGTTGTGGGCGCCTGCCTCCTTTTCCCCTTCGAGCTTCAATCCATTCACCACTATTTTCACTTCTTTGATATTCGCCGCCGCCGCCGCCGCCGCCTCCTCCTCTGGCTCGATAATTGCCTCTGCCTCCTCCCCCCCTATAGAATCCTCGTGCTCTGCCACCTCCGCGTCGATACGATTGGCCATCTTGATAGTTGCCCTCCGCATCATCATCATCGCGACGATAACGATCATTTGACCAGCCGCCTCCTCGTCCTCGGCCTCTTCCGCGCCCGCCTCGGCCCCTGTATCCTCCTCCTCCTCCTCGCCTTGATCGCCCGCTGCCACCGCCACGCATCTCTCTGGTACTGCCCACGCCAAACGTTTCCTTGTTGACAGCCTTCTCGGCCTGCCAAGATGACCTAACCTCACAAAAAAATACATTTACACAAATCATAATAATAATATAAATGCTTTCCACTTCACCTTTCGCCTGAGCTTGTCGACTCCGTTGATATAGAATCGAAGAACGACTTCTTTTTGCTGTAGTACTTTTCTTGCAATCCCTCTTCATTTCCATTGATCATTGCATCGGTAGCTTCGGATGACGCTGCCGACTCGGACACGTTCTCCAGCGTCACCTTTTCCATCTGCTTCCCAATTTCTTCCTCCTTATTGAATCGGGCATTGGCCACGTCGAAATCGAAATCCGGCTTCAACTGAGGACCCTTCGCACCTCCGCCAGCGCTACCTCCGCCTCGCCGATTTCCTAAAATGTACAACAATATGAATGTATTTTTTTTTATTCATTCCAACCCAACCTGACGGTTGAAACGATCTCGTGCCACCGCCACCGCGTTGTCCTTTCTTTCCCTGCTGTCCCTTCTCAGTCGTCGACGTCGTCGTCCGCGGTCCCGATTCCCCCTTTCGTTTCGTCTCTTCCTCCCCGCCATCCTTCTCGTCCGAATCCTTTTTCGTCGTCTCCCCGCTGCCGCTTCCTCCTTCCTTCGCCTTCGCCGTCGCGTCGCTCTGAACGGGATCGCCGAGAGGCGGACCCGGCGGCGTCGTCGTCGTCGTCGTCGTCGTCAACGGATACGCGTACATGAACGCGCCCGGATTCGGCGGAGCAGCGTAGAGAGGCGCCGACGCGGGCAAATAGGACGAAGACGACGGGCTCGGACCCGAGTGCTGGAGAGGATTGGGGAGGGGGGGCCGATTCGCGGCGGGGGCCGCTGGCGGACGATTCGATTCACTTACGGATACGATCGCTGGATCTTGGGGCGCTTTTTCGAGTTCGGGAGCGCGCGGCGGCTCGCATACGGTGAGGTCTTTGATGTCGGTTGCGCGGAAGACGATGTAGTCGAATATTTCGTCTCGCGGACCGGTTGGACGTTCGACGACGCGATTTTCCGTGCCGTACGATTTGACTGCAGTGGAGGAAAACATCGGATGTTGAAACGACTAAATGCGCTAGCTTTGTTACCTTGGGAGAGGGTCACCGTCTGCTGATCGGCATTGATTGCGTGAAGAACGCCTTCGTAGCGTATCTGTGCCTTCGATATCAAGCTGATTCGGCTTCCCAGGTATGCACTAGGACCGCTCATCTCCGAACGACGCTGATGCGGCAGCGATGCCTCGGAAACGAAAGGATTGTCTCGAATGAACCAGTGACTTGATCGAGTCTGCGCGCAAAAGCTCGTGACGTCAGTCAAAATAACACCATCAGCCTTTTACCGCGCGAAAAGCATTATTTGCTTCCAGAAAGAAAAAAAATTGGCTACTTGTTTATAGTCAGCCAAGTTGTATTCCAGTACCTCAACGCTATTATTTTAGCCGATGGTTGGCAAATTCACACGGCATACATGCATTTGGTGTAGAGTTCAAGCATTCAAAGGTAGCATTCTTGACCCCTTTGTGCAAACAGTGCAGGCTTCGAAACCTGCCGTGAGCCTTCACTGCAGGTTTCCGTTCCTTGAATATTCTTTGATCCATTTCTTTGATCCATTTAAGGCACTGCGTCTGCCATACGTCTGAACACTTCAAGACTAGCCTCGATCATGCAAACGCTGGCAATTTTCTGCATTCAAATCCTCACCTTCACCATAGCCGACCCTGTTTTGTCGACTTCCGACGCCACCGTTTGCCTGCCTCTACCCAAATTTCTTGGCACGGTAAAATACCCCTCTGTCGTGCCAGACAGCCCTACATTTGATTTACCTAATATTGCTGCGCGCGTATAGACCGAACCAACAACTCTACTCAATGATTCTCGACGTTACAAGATTCACAGAGCCATTTTTTAGGGTAGCGATGGCCCAATTGGTCCACAGGTTTCAACATAGCCCAGTACAATTCACCGTGCAGAAAATCTGCTTTTAGGGACCTCAAGGTGCTGAAGGGATCAAAGGACCCCAAGGATCCCAGGTAAAAGATGGCGTTACCCTGACTCGAAAACGTACGTAAATTGATCCATACAGGGTCTGCAAGGACCTAAAGGCGAGAAGGTACGATGTATACAAGTGACTCATATGGAAGCTACATACATAGTTTCTAATAGGGAGACGCTGGCAAGCAGGAAAATTCGGTACTGTTGGTATGCATTATTTAAATGGGGTCAAATATCTTTTGAGCTGCAAACTAAATTCAATTTCTAGAACGATTTGATCTACCTTTTTATGTCTCCGTCGTGGTTGATTGACAATGCAGAATTTAACGAATTTCCTTCAACCTGGACGCCTGAGTTCCTAGAATACACCATCGACCCATCAACACCGGACAACACCAGATTATTTCGCGTATGACACGAAAGACACCTATCCTATGCTAGTGAAATTATGTACTGCGCTAAACAGGTATAGAGCTGGCGGCGGCTAATAAGCTGGACAACGACGTGGACTACATTGCACAGCTGCATTTCTTCCAAAAGGATCTAACACTAGACAACGACTTCAGCGTTGCCATCTGCGACGCTCACGAGTGTCTCGGTTTCTTCTATCTAGAGCAAGGGGTAAGTGGCAGGGTAGCACGAACGACGTGGGCAAACGTCGGAACGGCGTGTCAAACGGATAAAACTAATGAGGAAGAACTGCCCGGCTCTTCTTTGGGTCATCGCATCATTCGATTCGAAATAAGAGCCAACGCGACGGTCGTCGGATTTACGTGGTCCGATCCGACGTACGCGTACGCCGGCGATTTCGCCAAAACGCTACGTCCTGCAACGGGGCTTTCGCTTCACGTCTGCAGAAACGAACCGAACGAAGACTACAAATTCGGCTTCTTTGAATTCGCGCTCAGAACAAACAAGCGCTAGTCGCCGAGAAGAAAAAACAATTGAATTGACCCCCTTGCTGAGCCTAGCCTTCTATATAGTATATGTATGTGACTCAGTCTTCGTCATGTCATTGTTTATAGTCTACGTACGGTCTCTGTTTGTGTGCTAGGTTGTTGATTCATTGGCGCTGGGGTTTGATTGACTTTTCTCTCTCTGTCCTTTCGTTCGCTTTTGGATGTGAGTGTTCTTGCGTCTAGATGTATAATGAGTATGTCAGATGTGGCTTTGATCATCATGCGTGATCTGCTGAGTCTTTTCGCCGACTGCACGGAGCCGTTCTTAATTAATTTCACATGCCGTTGCACCACCACGACACGCGTGCATTTGGTGCAGAGTTCAAGCATTTAAATGCAGTAGTAGCATTCTTGACCCCCTTTGTGCAAACAGTGCAGCTTATAAGGCCTCGAAACCTGCCGTGAGCCTCCACTGCAGGTTTTCCATTCCTTCCTTAATTAAATATTCTTTGATCCATTTAAGGCACCGCGTCTGCCATACGTCTGAACACTTCAAGACTAGTCATGCAAACGCTAGCAATTTTCTGCATTCAAATCCTGACTCTTACAATAGCCGACCCTATTTTGTCGACTTCCGACGCCACCGTTTGCCTGCCTCTACCTGAATTTCTTGGCACGGTAAACTATCCCCTTTGTCGTACCAAACAGCCCTCCTTGCATTTGATTTTACAATTGCTGCGCGCGTATAGACCGAACCAACAACCTTACTGAAAGGCGAGAAGGTAAAAGTCAATGATTCTCGACGTTACGAGACTCACAGAGCCATTTTTTTAGGGTAGCGATGGCCCAGTGGGTCCACAGGTTTCAACATAGCCCAGCACACTTCACCGCGTAGAAAAGCTGGTTTAGGGACCTCAAGGTGCTGGAGGGATCCAAGGACCCCAAGGACCCCAGGTAAAAGATGGTGTTACGCTGACTCGAAAACGTACGTAAATTGATCTAATACAGGGTCTGCAAGGATCTAAAGGCGACAAGGTATGATACAAGTAACTCATACGGAAGCTACATACATAGTTTCTATAGGGAGACGTTGGTGAACAAGGAAATTCGGTACTGTTGGTATGCATTATTTAATAAACTGAAATTCAATTTCTAGAACGATTTGATCTACCTTTTTATGTCTCCGTCGTGGTTGATTGACAATGCAGAGTTTAGTGAATTTCCTTCAACCTGGACGCCTGAGTTCCTAGAATACACCATCGACCCATCAACACCGGACAACACCAGATTATTTCGCGTATGAAAGAGACCACCTATCCTATGCCAGTGAAATTATGTACTGCGCTAAACAGGTAGAGCTGGCGGCGGCTAATAAGCTGGACAACAATGTCGACTACATTGCACAGCTGCATTTCTTCCAAAAGGATCTAACACTAGACAATGATTTCACCGTTGCCATCTGCGACGCTCACGAGTGTCTCGGTTTCTTCTATCTAGAGCAAGGGGTAAGTGGCAGGGTAGCACGAAAGACGTGGGCAAACGTCGGAACGGCGTGTAAAACGGGTTCTACTAATGAGGAAGAACTGCCCGGCTCTTCTTTGGGTCATCACATCATTCGATTCGAAATAAGAGCCAACGCGACGGTCGTCGGATTTACGTGGTCCGATCCGACGTACGCGTACGCCGGCGATTTCGCCAAAACGCTACGTCCTGCAACGGGGCTTTCGCTTCACGTCTGCAGAAACGAACCGAACGAAGACTACAAATTCGGCTTCTTTGAATTCGCGCTCAGAACAAACAAGCGCTAGTCGCCGAGAAGAAAAACAATTGAATTGACCCCTCTGCTGAGCCTAGCCTTCTATATGTAACTCAGTCTTCCTTCATATGTGTCATTGTGTAGGCTACATGTACTAGCTAGCTGCGGTCATTAGTAGACTCGTCCTACTTTTCGAGTCTTCTAGCCGTTCTAATAGCGTTTGCTGAGCCTGACTCTGTTTGTGTGCTACAGTAGGTATAGTCTACATGTTGAAAATAAAGTCATGTTCTGACCGTGACTGGTTCGTGTGAGGCGGTCCTCACTACATCACGTTTTGACTTTGCTTAGACCGAAGTTAGACGCCGGGCGAGCGCAAAAGATCTACTTACCGAAGAATGAGCGGTGAGTATCCGTGGATAGAGCATGCGCAGCAAAATTCAAAATGGCCGACGCCATCGCCCAACAGTTCGTCCAGCAGTACTACAAAACATTCGACGAGAATCGAGCGGGACTTGGAAGTCTTTACGTACGATCTGTAGCCAATAGACGTCTTAACTCCGCTCCATTTCCATATATGCGCAGACAGACAGTTCGGTGCTCACATTCGAGGGAACGCAACATGTCGGACCGGCCCAAATTATTGAGAAATTGACGGTACGTATTCCAATCAGAGCGACGAAGACCGAAACAAACCGCTTTGTTATTTTGATTGGCAGAACTTGCCTTTTCGAACCGTTCAACACGCTGTAACGACGAGAGACTGCTTGCAGCTAGACCCGCAGTCGTTGCTTGTCAGCGTCATAGGCCAGTTGAAGGTGGAGAAACTGTTTTGCGGGGGCGTGGCGAAACGGTAAATTTTTCGTTTTTTTTGCAGACGGACGACGATCCCATTCACGGATTCACTGAAGTGTTTGTTTTGAAGCAGTTCGGCGATAGCCTGTTCATTGTGTGTCAGATTTTCCGACTCGCACTGCATAATCTGCCTACTTGACGGCCATCTATTCGTTGATTCATTGGTGCTGGGGTTTGATTGATTGATTGACTTTTCTCTCTGTGTCCTTTCGTTCGCTTTTGGATGTGAGTGTTCTTGCATCTAGATGTATAATGAGTATGTCTAAATTATAATAGAAAAAAAACATAAAGGAACTATACGTGCAATGCAATGCGTTACTTGAATCATGCAGCAGCTTTCCACACGCACACAAAGTCTGTAACACAGCAACAACATAAGCAGTACAGTGAGCAATATTGATAGGATACGTAACACTGAGACGGGGGAGGGGGGAGGGGGAGGGACCTTCCTATTGTGGCAAACCTGCTGTTCCACCAGATTTTCTTGTCTCCTTGATCTTCTTCAAAATCTTACTTCTGTGCAAGCCAGAGGACACATCTAGCTCTTTGAGCCCATCTTGATCCAATTCTTGAAGTAGGCCGCCATCTATCTCCTCAGACCTAAATTTCTCCACGTACTGTTTCATACCAATGTCATCAAGAAAGGAGCAGACATCGTCAACAGTCCACCCGCTCAGATCTAGATTCCAGCTGAATTAATAATTAGTCTTCAGTCAATCAGCCGTTCATACCTCTGAGTTCAGAAGACCCCATTGTACTCATACTCATGCCACTTGTTATCATCTTCCTAAAAAGAGCTTGGTCCCTAGGCGACGCTTTCGAGAATATTTCAGCGACTAGAGAAAGACATAAAACGGAAAACGACAACGTAACTAAAATTACTCTACTTACGATCTGCTGGCGAGGACGCTTCCCCCGTTGCGTCGGCCAACTCTCGTTTCATTACGCTAGCCGTCAGAGCAGCGTGAGACAACCGCGGCTTCTCCTCTTCGTCCTTCTCCGCTTCTTCCTTCTCAACCTTCCTCTCCTCGGCCCCATCCTCCTTGACTCCCTTTTCCTCCGACGGCTTCTCCACCGACGGTTTTTCCTCCAACGGTTTTTCTTCAACTGTGAGGCCTTCGGAAGTTCCGAACGACTTTATCATAGGCAAAGAGCTAGCTACTTCGTGCGGAATAATTTCGAAGTCTTCGTCGTTATTTGCACTTTGCTTCCGCTTGTTTCCTTTTTCCAAACGATCCACGTCTTCATCGTGGCTCCCCACGTTATCCATAAAAGGAGGAATGGCAGTTGGAGAATCTTCCTCGGGAAGCGTATCGAAGTCGCTTCCTTCTTCGTTGTCGTCATCGTAAATTGAGTCTACTTCCTGCTCTGCCTGATACCAGAGTTGCTTGGGCAACTGAGGAAACATCCCAGTAGTAGGATCTATGAGAGGAAGCGGAACGCCTGCTGTCTCCCTGCCAAAGTCTGGCTCCAAATAAGGAAACATTTTCCACAGTTCCGATACAATTTCAGTCCAGGTCTGAGAAGAAGTTTCATCTTCCTGAAACGAAACCTTGCCACCGCGACGACGAGTCTGATCGTTTATCATTCTAAAAAGAAAAGAAGAGACAATTAGTTAGGGACGCCGGCACGTCAGGTCAGACTACGTACGCGCGAAGAACAATTCGAACGCGCATGTAGTGCTCGACTCTGATGGTGTTGGGAAGAACCGACACTGGTAAATCGGTCGACGAATAAAATTTTTTGTCAACGAGATAGTCATTGAGGGTTTGCTGCTCAGAAAAACACGAGTGCGTAATTGGTACAAGTACACGGAGACATGCTATACCTGAGGCTCTTTGGTCATGTTCACTTCAGCGTGAAGGAGCACTTGTTCGAAAGTTCTTAATTCGTTAGATAATTCGGCTCTAATACCTTTTTCTGCGCAAGTGGGAACATAAAGAAGACGGTCTTCTCCTATCACAAACATTTCTCACCTCTATAGTTGTCCGGAAGTTTCCTAATTGCTTGAGCGTCACCGTCCGGCAAAGGAGACTTCATAGTGATGGGAAGATGAGCAAAATTGTATTCTTTGTCCAACAGTTTTTGTACGAAGAAGTCTACTGCGTTGTACATGCAGGATAGGGGCATTTTTAGTAATTCTTGCATCTGGGTGACATCCAGTCTGCACAAGGGATAAACAGTAGGTAAAACTGTGACTTTACCTGTCTCCCAACTTACGTGCCAAGTCCAAGATCTGGAAAAGCGTTTTCACTTCCAGTGGAACCGTACATCTGACTCAAATATTCTCCAATAGGATCGTCTTTCATCGTTCGGCACTTCTCGAGAAATTTTCCTGGTGTCTCTTCTAGTTCTACTTTCATCTGCAAGTAACGTAGATATGCTCACAGCGCCAGAAATTTTTTCCAAGTCTCTACCTGACTAATGTGACCGGTGATCATACGAAAAGCTTTCAATACGTCAGCTATTCCCTGGTACTGCAATGAGTGAAACGCAAACTCCAGCCGTTTTCTTTGCTGTTCTGGAAGTACCATCTATAGCAAGAGATACAACATAAAGCAATGAAGCAGCATAAAGTTGGAGCAAACCTGAAACTCCTTGGGAAGCTGGTCTTTTTGAGGAAACATGCCAATAAAAGCCTCAAGACTACGCAAAACGGTAAAGAAAAATCACTTTAACGCTTTGCTTGAAACGATTTAGTACTCTATACATGATAGAAACGTTTATACAGTCAGTGCAAGCCAAACTTTAAACTGAGGCCCCCTTCGGTAACTAAGCTTTTTTAGAGTAAAAAAACGCGCCTCTTTCACGTAGACAACTTTTTTAAAAAAGGAAAAATATTACGACACTTGACACAAACCCCGCAGAAGACGGTGCTATGGAGGTTTATCCGGTATCAGAGTGCCTCACAGGCGCATAGGAGAGTGTGACTAGGAAGGCCGGAGCCCTTGTCAAGTGAGGAGATTGACCAGCCACCGGGCAATGATGGTCACACCTTGGGGAGAGTTTCCAACTCCCTTCTATCCTAGCCACACACTCTTCTGCTCCTGCTACTGATAAGTATATGGAAACGCTGGTTATATATGCATCAACGCCACTGGGATCCCACGACTGCAGCTATACACACATAAAAGTGCGTCGTTTCAATCGAGAACTAACCAATCGGTCGCAAATGCAATTCTGACTATGCAAACGAACGTCATTTTGCCACAAATCAATCAGAAAACGAGAAAAGAAGACAACAAACACGTTCTACGTACGCAAGACACGCCCTGTCACGCTACATTACGTCAGTCGTGACGCATTACGCACGTCGCTACGAAATTCTCTATACGAGAAGTAGGAGCAACGAATTGACCGCGAAGTAGATTGTGGGTCTATTCTAAAGACATTCGGTTGCTATTTGGACGCGAAAAGCGAACGCATACGAAGAAACGATAATACGCTTGGTCAGCAAAATCAAAGTGTTATGTCGGCTCTATAACGGGCAGTTGAACGTGCGCTACACTAAGTAACAAACTGACGATCTCACAAGCCCGTGTTTATGTAAAGTACGCCAAAACCCAGACCCAGACTATTGCACTGTCGAAAAGTTTTAGATAGAACGGGAATTTCACGGAGGCCCTCAGTTCCTTTTGATAAACTTTTCAACTACTTAGCTCAGTGCACAGCATCGCACTTTTGACTCGCTTACCCTGTAGATGACTTCAACGGATCAGAATGACCGTCGGACCCTACTTTGCTCCGATACCGAAAAACTTTCCGCATGCATGTCGGCTCTTCAATTTTAGGTTTTCCCGCTATAAACGTCTCAACGACGGCTTGCTGAAGTCGTTCAAAATTGAACATGGAGCTCGCGCGGAAGTCGTACTGCGCTATCAAGCTCGCCGTCATCATATCTGCTTTTCCAGCCAATTTAGAATCAACATTAATCCCCGCGCCTGGTGCGTAGAGATGATAACTTTGAATGAGCCGGAGAAGTTCAGCCCCGGCCTCCTCGGGCACACCCCCGTCTTGATTTCTAAAGCAATAGGTTTAGATTTTCATACGTGTAATGCTTTAAATATTAAAACCTCAGGTACTGAGATAATTCGCCCGCTGACAGATCGCCAAGTAAACAGTTGTAGTAGGCGACTTCGAGAGGATGAATTCGCGACTGATCCTGATCCACAGAATGAAATTTTTCTGCTTTACTGGCTGTGCTCGAAATGACGACAGACTCAAGAAATTCATTGTGACTGCGCACCTAACACAGAGAGAGAGAGACCAATTAACTCACGTAAACCGAAAACCTTGCTTTAGTCTCAACTAATTCGCAGATGACAACAAAAAGAGCGTCAGGTCCATCTCCTACGTCCGAGTCGCTCAACAGCCTACTCAATACGCTGTCGTCGCTGATAGGGTGCAAATCGTTTTCACGGCGAACTCTAGCACACGCTCCAAAGCCGATCGTTCCGCCAACCAGGTCAACGTACTTGTTGTACTTTTCTGTAAAAAATTGGCATTTGGCGTTTTTAAGATAATACTAAATATGTACCATATTACCTTTGACTCTTTCAAACAGTCGTCGCACGTACTCAGCATACTTCTTTGAATAGCGGCCAGTCAATCTCTTGACAACGTGTCCAATTTTGAGCTTCATAGCCTCTTCGTAAGTGACCAAGTGAGAGAGTTCGCCATGTAGCCACTGATAGAATTCGATCAAGTCAGGTAGAAGAAGGCCACCGACTTGCAAGCGCTGCTTCTCGGTAAAGAACTTCAGTAAAATTCCTAATTCTTCGGCCGTGCTCTTTCCTCCTGCACCCTCGATGTAATTAAGCGTGTGGACAAAATCCTTGTATGACGCATCAACGGGATAAACGCTGCCAAATTCTCTGAAAAACACAAGCCGGTCAGAAGCGACAGTGCGCGCAATGGCGTTGCTAACCTGACGCTGGACAAGAGTTCGTGTCGTTGCCAGATTTTCTCATCAAGATACTATAGAAGCATTGTATATAACTGTATGGTGATGTTTCGTTATACCTTTTTGTCCTCGAACTGGCTCAAAACAGGCTGAAAGACTTGCTCGTGAAAGCTTAGTTCGTATACGTCAACCTCCGTTTGGGTCTTGAAGATCGGAAGAGAAATATCCGAAGTCGACTTGGTTCCAACCTAAAAGCCTGCCGTCACAAGAGTGCAAAGTATACCAAATAGAATAGACCTCGAGAAACTTATGGAGTGCAGACGTGACAAAGAATGTTCGCTCTTCGTCAGAGAATTTCAAATTTTCTCGCAGGAAAGCCCACAACGTCTTGACTTGGTTCATGCAGTAGTGTCTGACCGACTGCCAGTCGGAAATCACGCGACCTAGAGAAAGAGCTTAGCCAAAGAGAACGTGACTGGGAGCCTCCCAAATTTCAAGCCTTTTATTATGGCTCCGGCATCGGGCTGAGTCAAGAGCGACACGCTTAGCGCACCGAAGCTCATCCAGAGAAGAAGATATCGAGAGTGTAGGTTCAACGTTCCTCTGCGAGCGTAGTCCACATAGTCGGCACGCCCGTAGTCCCCATCATGAGTGAATTCGCATCCGCAGTCTAATAACATCCCGTCTCGCTTCACTGTGTATTTGTACTGCAAAAGACCCGTCATAGCCGTTCTAATTTAAATTGATTATTCTTACCATGTTTCCGCACACCGAAGTGTTTTCAATCATTTCTGGATGAAGCAAATGAGACCACAAATGCGTCCTTTCTCGCGGTAATCCCAGAGATACGGCGACTAATAGTGCTAGCGTCCTTCTCAAATCGGTATCAGAAGCGTCTGGAAAGGCTTAGCATAAACGCGCATAATCGAAATGTGTCTGCGTATTTAAATACCTTGTAAGTTTATTTCTTGAGGATTGAACAGTTTCCAAATAGCGTCGATTTTCTCCTCCTGACGTCGCTGGCGTTTTTTGCGCACGCGATTGGCGTTCAATTCGAGTCGTTCTTCGTCGGGATTGATAGGATTCGGCGCCTCCGCGTGGAGCACCATCCTTTCGGGATCAAGAAAGCACGCAATCAGCTGACGCTGCTCTGGCTCAAAATCTAAACAGTCAAAAGACTCCAAGAGAGATGCAGCAAACTCTTTGCATGAAATCTATAAATGACCAATGTAAAAAAGATTGGTTTTCAAGACTAGCCTCGACGTACTTTTCGCTCGTAGAACGAGTAGTAAATGTGCAGCCACAAAGACATTCTTAATTGATACTTAATGGCTGAACTGTCCTCGAGTTGTTCCCTGCCAAGATTCGTATAGAGAAGTGAAGATCAATTAATCGACTAGTAGATCTAACTGGCAAAATCCTTCGAGTTCTTTAATAGCAGCCGAGCGATCAGAAGACTCAGATATTCCTGCCACCAATGGAGCCAATTTTTTATGCATGACGCTTTGAAGATTGTCGTTTGCACGACTTGGAATCATGAAAGGGAAAAGATGTGCCTGAATTTCCGGTGGTTTCTTCGCAAGAAAAAGGTGCAATAGAGAGAAAAAATTTGCTACTCCTCGTACCTTCAACGATTCCTTAATAGATTTCATCCAAGGAAACGACGAGCACTTCGCCTGATAGTTTTCCGTGAATAGCTTTGTGACTTGACGCGAACAGTGCAGCTGTTCTTGCAAGTGATGAAGAAAGGATAGCCTGTGTCCACCACTTTCGCCGCCGCCCCAGCTTTCGTCGTCAAAAATTTCGTTGATTTTTTCAACAACGCCTTCAGTTACAGTCTGCAAAAAAGAGGTCTCATCTTAAGAGGGGCACAAAAAATGGATCTCACTTGACGGAAGTCTGTTCCGCGAGATGGGTCGAAAAGTTCTGCAAATTTCGATATCGTAAGCTGAAGCAAAGCTTGGCGTTCAATGTAGAAAACGTCCTCGGCAGATGCATCTAGCTCATCCATCGAGAGCAACTGAAGCAGATTAGAAAAACTGATCTTTCCCTGTTTAAGTCCAAACTGATGCAAACAGCAATGAAAGTACACAATCGCCAAGGGGTCGCGCGAACGATTCTGTAGTTCAAAAAGAGTTGCACACGTACGTACAGAAAGCGACAAATAACGTACCTCGTTTGGATAGCACAATGGTATGTAAGGACGGACTTCAGCAGAGCCTCGTTTGCCTGCCAAAGAAGCGTTCACCATACTTCGAATCTAGATTCTCAAAATATGAAAGGTAAATACACACGTACAGTACCGTTCCATGGTTCTACACAGGATCTACGGGCAGTCAAACGTGAACTACACTTAGATAACTCAAACGAAAAATATTTCTTCCGGGGGTTCCAAACGTTTGAACGGTACTGTATATACATAAAATTAAAATCATACCTGTTCACTGAAATGAGTTCTGCTATCAACGGATCCACAGGTGCTCTTTAGTATTTCACTTAAACACGTTTGAAAGACTTTGAAGCTGATCAATCCGATCGGAATCGACTGGCTCCTCTCAACGCACTCCTCGACAGAAACCGAACGATGAATTATTCCATATCCTCGGGGGCCTGCAGTAACGTCATCGTCGCTTCCCGAAACCCACAGCGTTTGACTGCTTGTAATGCGAAGCAAAGACTGGCAGTCGTTGAGAGAGCAGGCGAGAGGAGAATCCGGAGGAAGAGACGGAAAATAGAAAGACAGAACGTCGGAGACGAACGCAGTAAGAGCATCTGAGCTCTGCACGGTGCCTTCAGCTCCCAGTGCGTGCTTGAGACACTGAAGGCCGCTTTCGATAACGCTAGTCAAAGGAATACTGGCAACATCGCCGGCACGCTATAAAGAGAAAGCGAATGCAGAAGAAGACAGAAGTGTACTTTTTCGTCTACCTGCGATTCTGTCATGCTTGCCTCTTGAGCAAGAGCCGTCGAAACGATTTCTCTTGCCACGTTTAGTCCAGCTTCTATAGCCTGTTCGGTAAAGCGAAGCGATTTCACGAGAACAAAAATTGCGTGAATGCATTGCAGCTTCGGTCGAAGACTTCGTTCGGAGAAGTGAAAGGTTCCAATGTCCGGAAGCGACGAACACTAGAAAGAAATTCAAATTCAAGTAATCACATGGCCTGTCAATTTTCAACTTACCAGATTCTGATAAACGTTGCACCATTGGGAAAACGGTTCGTCGATGTCCTCGCCCTTTTTGAGCATATTCCTCAAATTGTCGAACATCACGACAATGACGTAGGAGTAAAGACGTTCGTCTTTGACTTCGGCAGGTCTGTTCGAACTCGTCAATAGCGACGTTCCGAGGACGGACAAATCCGATTTGAAAAGTGGATTCAAGTCTCTCATTTTCTCCAGAGGACGCAAAGCGGCCACCGCCTGTCCAATACTCTTCTGTCTCAATCTGGCTACAACGTGCAAAGCCACTACACGCTGAGAAACGTCGTATTTTTCCAAGTCGCCAATCCAAGTGCTCAGCACCGTGTTTTCCACGCTGCCCGGACTTCCCATGTTGCAATTCAGCTTCGTCTGAGCAAAATCCGCCAAGTAGCACTGCCATAAGTACTGGTTCTGCTTGATAGCCGCAAAAGCAGTAACAGCGAGAATCATGTCGTCGTCCTCCTCCTCGCCCCGTTGAGGTTCCTCGAGACTGCAAAATAGACGCTCAGCGGCAATTCCCTCGATTCTTGAAAGCTGCACTGCATAAGAATTTTTCTTTTCGCCTTCCACGTTTTCGGCGTCGTCGTCAAACACGGGATTTAGCTCCTTGTGTATCTCGACGAGGATTTCGTCGAGTCGACGCTCGATGGTACGAGCAATGACGCTAAAGAAGGGAAAGGTGCGGCGCTGATTAAGTCGGTGAAGGTGAGGCTGCCGCGCGTCGAACGTGTCGTTGCGAACGGAGATTTCGATAAGCCTCGGAACAGGAGTGACGCTGAAAATCTTCAAAAACAGGTCTTTTACGTCAGCCGATTCTTTAGCATCGAAGAGAATTTCCAAGTTGTAGTCACTGTTCAATTGATAGAGAACGTAGGCGAAGTAGTTGTATAGAAGACTTTTGAGTCGATTTTGAATTTTGTCCGCTATGGTTATAGCCGATTCCGAATCTGAATCGACGGCAAGCCGCAATTGCTCCCCAATGAATTCGTCGGTCCAACAGCGCGCGAATTTTAAGCAGACGATCCCAGAAAACGAGCGCATATTCTCGAGCAACTGGAGCAGGAGACTGCACCGTTCCGACGGACTCATCTTGCGATTGAAAAAGCACAGCGGATGATTCCCGAAAACGACTCGAGACAAGGCGAGCTGAACGGTGGAGGGAAGAAACGAAACGAGAGCGTCGATAAACTTCGACTGAAACGAACCCGGCTCTTTTTCTCCGACACAGCCGACTCGAATCCATCGACCGATGTCGACGGGGCTCCCCTTCTCCGTTCGTACGATGTTCTCCAAATACACGTGGTCCCAGCCGTGGAGAAATAGCGACGGGTAGCACGGCTTCGTACAGCCCATGCTAGGCGGGTAGTGAAGTAGAAGAACGAAGGCTTTTCCACTTCGTTCGCCGGCTACCTCCTCTTTTTCTTCGGCCAACATTCGAATGAGATTGATGCGCCGAATCGAGCAGACTCGCATGTTGGCGATGACGAGGAAGAGACGAGTCGCGGTGCCATTCAAGAAGGCGTGCAGTCGAGACTGAAACGCTTCGAGCGTCGGAACACTTTCGAGCTTACACATGACGAAGTCGAGATGAACAGACAGAATGTTTTCAAATTTTCCACCCGACAATGCCGTGCTACTCGAGTGAAAGGAAGGAAGACTCTGTATGGCAGAGCTGGTTCGGGTGAAACAGACGGTTTTCGACAAGTTCCCGTTGGAAGTCGACAAAGCACGAGAGACGAGCTCATCCAAGGAGAAATGACCTTGATGATCCAAGTATTGAGTGCTGAAGTACTTGGAGAGAAACTGACTTCCCAAAATGACTGCCTCGGGTGTCGCTATTTGGAGAAGACGGGAACAGACGTGATGAACCATCCACTGAGTGACCGCGGCGAGTGCAAACGCCTGAAGCAGTTTGTCCGTGCTCGACACGTCTACTATTTCGAATTCGGTCCACGTGTCCGACAGGCTTTCTGCAGCCCAGCTTCCAATCAGAAGGGGATCGTCGATCAGCTTCCTCTTCACCGGTGTGAAGTCACATTTGCCGAGCACATTGAAGGCAGACGAAAAGACGGCATCGGCCAAAGCGCTCTTCTCTTCAGTCGACTTGGGAGAAAACGAAAATCCCAATTTACTTTTTAGGAAATGTTCGAGATGTTCCAACACAATCAACAGCTTTTCTCTCCATTGTTGTTCTATAACGTCTTCGTAAACCTCAAAGTCGTCGTCGTCGTCGTCGCCGTCGTCGCCGTCGCCTTGGGGCGTCGCGCCTCTTTCGCCACTTCTAACAGATAGACTTCTCTGGGCTCGATCGTCGCTCGACACGGGCAAGAGTTCGAGAAACAGCGAATCGACGGTCTGCTCATTGCGACCGTACAAGTTTTTATCGCCAATAGCCTTTTCGAAATCTTTCGCCTTGCTTCTCGCCAAATCGACGACTTTCTTGAGCTGACGGGGAAGAGCCTGCATCGACGATTCGAGCAAGTCTTCTTGAGAAACGAGAAACTTTTCGAAACGATTCAAAAACGGAGCAGGTGCGTTTTGAAGTTCCGACTGTCTCATATGGACAATGCATTGAAACTGCGGATCGACTCGACACGGTTTAGAGTGAGATCCGATGGCAATGTTCGCGTAGTAGCGACGACCGTGCTTTGGATCGTCAATGCGACGGAAATGCTGATTGAAAAGATCGTAGAAACTCTCGTTGATGTCATCCGTTTGACTCAAAATTACCGTTTGACCTTCGAGAGCCGCGTGCTTGATTGCCGATATAATGTGAACTTTCTGTATTTCGTCGTCGCCGGGAAAGTCGCTGCACGAGAAGATGCGAGTCGAGGCCTTTTCCAAGACGCCGTGCTGAAAGAGCAGACGAGCCATGGAGTCGTCCTCGCTCGTGTCGATAATCAATTTGTAGCGAACTTCGGCTTCTGCACCTTCGTCGTCTCCGCAGTGAGCCAAGCTCTTCTCCTGAAGACTGTCTTTGAGAATTTTGATGATGTTTCGCCTCTCGAACCGTTCGACTGAGTGTCCCATTTCCGATAAAAACAAATTGGCTACAAAAGAGAAATGCTTGCTTGAAATCCCGTTAAAATTTCTCTCCAAAGCATTGAGCACGAGTCGAGGCGAGAGTTCGGTCGTCTGTCCGCGATGACGCCGTAGGTAGCTGATAAAATGAATGAAGTCGCGAAGACCGAAGAAATTCTTGAACTCGTCCATTGCCATCAACTTGAGATATGCCTTGCAAAACTTTCCTATCATCGTCATAACATTTCGCAGCTCGACTAGCTCCTTGTCGGAATGCATGCAGCCCTTAGCGAGAGTCTGCAAGTCGTTTACATCAGTCTTTGGACGGAAGAGATTAACGGCTCGATTCGACTTGGCCGCGTCTAAAATGTGATTCGTTATGGCGACGAACGACACCTCGGGATCGTCCAAATAATAATGCAAAACTTTCAGCGATTCGTGACTTTCCTCCGGCAGTCCGGCTTCGTCCATAAAGACGACGCAATTAATGGGAAGCTTCGATTTGTTGTGATTCTGTTGTCGGCTGATCGCTCTCTTGAACACGTTCTCGATCTCCAACGAGGTCGATCGACGCGAGCACTGGTAGTGATGCGGATCGAGAGCGGGAAATCGCTCCACATTGCGAAACGATTTCTTCTTCGATTCGGCTCCCTTTAGATTGGTCAGCGTCAAGTTGAAAGAGAGCGTTTTGGAGGAGCCAGGCGCACCGACGATGACGAGAGGTATACGGCACGCAGTGCAAACTACGGTCGCAAATAGGTTCTCCTTTAGAGCGTTCGTTTTGGCAATGCCGTGCGGTAGGTGCATTTTGTCGACATAGGAGTCCATTTCGTTTTGAAATATGGTGAGAAACGGCGTTCGTCCGCAGCCGCTTTCGACGTCGTCGAGTCGTTTGCAGAAATCCTTTCTGAAGTTTGCATCTAGTCGCAAGTAGTAGACTATCCCGATTGCAACGAGTAGCGCTCGTCTGATGGGATCTGCTTCGCTAGTGTGAACTACGGCGGCGTGAGTGTCTTCAGGCGACGCCGAATAACTTTTTTGAAAGAATGTCGCGATTGCAAAGACGCGTTGAATGTCTCTTTGGCTGACACAGCTCTTGGCCCTCGCCCTCGCTTCCGATGGAGAAAAGCCGACGCTCACTAGTTGCTTCAATGCAAAGTCTCTGATCATATCCTGCGCCGCGGAAATAAGATCGCTCAGCTGATTGACGCGGAGTCCTAAGCCAACGCCCAACGGGCCTTGATCCATGGCGATTTTCTGCTGAACGTAGGCGTTCTCCTGGTGCGTGTCCAAAGCTCCGTAGTCCCAGCGAAGAAAATGCAACGTAGGCGGAAGCGGTCGCACGTAGTAAGAGCCGAGCACCCAGTCTTCTTTTTCCGACGAATTCGAAATAGGCGTGCTGCTGCCGCGGTGCGGATTGCAGGCGGCGACGACGAACAGGTTGTCAGGTATCGGCTCCCCCTCCATGGTACGATCAACGAGAATCTCTTTGAATAGTCCCATGCAGGACGATGTATTGATCTCGTCGAAAAATACTACGACCGTAGCGTGCACGGTGCTTTGGTTAGATGCTTGCGGGAACGCTTCGGGTTGCTCTTCTGAAGGCGACTTCGCGCTCTTCTCTTGTCGTCGCTGAATACCGCGAGCTAAATTGATCTTTTCCGTCATGAATTCCTTGATGTCGTCTGGTGTCAGAGCGGCGTGAACGCTCATTTTGAAAAACGTCGTCAAGGGTTTCGCCGACAGGAATTTCAAGAAAAGTCTGGTTATGCCAATGGAACTGGGCAATTGGCGAGCGCTTTCGAGAAGCTCGTCGACCGAAGGATCGACCTCCATCAATTCCAGAGCGGAGTGGTCGATGCTATCGAGAAGAACTTTTCGTATGTCGTCATATGCTTTGCAAGTCACGTTCACGTCAGCCTCGACCGGTGAATTGCCCTGAGAAAGAGCACGAGCGACTCGAAAAGCGGCTTCGACTTCTTCGCGAGAGAATTCAGATTCAAAGCCTTCCGATTCAATGTCACTCACACCCGGTTGCCGTTTTCTGAGTATTTCGACTAGACGTCCAATTGCAGTTCGCCGGGACTGAGACACCGACTCATTCCACAGATGAGAGAGCATACGTACCAGAGCAGTTTTTCCAACGCCTGTTTCGCCTTCGATGATGACGGGAACGCCGCACATTCGCCGTTCGTGTATGTTGAGCATTTTCACGGCGTAGTCCACTGTAAGCACGTACTCATGGCGATCAATCGCTGCCAGCTGACCGTCTTTCTCCAGCGCCACGTTAAGCGCACTTGATAGATACTGGTCGAGTAGTTTTCTACGACCCAAGTCAACGACATTCGGAATACGGATGCCCAACTTTTGAAGACTATCTCGCTCTGTAGAATCGAGTTTTTCCGGGCTCAGCGACAAAAACAGAAAGCTGGCCGATCCGCTTTTAAAATCGTACACTAGTTGCTGGTGAGCGTGGTAGCCCCAATTGGATTTAATTGACGGATTGCACATGGCTGCCACTTCCTGAAGCATAGCGGACATGAGAGTAGATCCCAGTTTCTTGGTGTCTGCTTGCTTCTGTTCATTCGTCGTCGGATCGGTGTAATACTCTCCTCGACCCTGATTGTAGTTGAATCCAGGGCAGTTTTCCAGCACCAAGCATCGCCGTTTCATGTACTTGACAAAGAGATGCTGCATCACTTTTCTCTCTTTCACGTGTTCGGGCATGTACTTATCAAGCAGTCTGTGGCATTCTTCGTCCGGCAGGTCAGGACCGGCAGCAAACTTTATTGGCACTTCGAGCTTCGGGTTCACTTTGAAGCGAATTAAGGTGTCGATTTTCTTCTTTCCTTTCCTATCCGTTTCGTCGTAGGCATTCAAATATTTGCACACGACTTGGACGTCGTCGTTCAAGTCGAATCGTTCGTCCGGATCTACTTCGTGCTTTCTTCCCACGTACTTAAACAAGGGCAGTCGAGCAAGAAAGCGGTCGAGACATGGCGCGTCTTTGCCGTTAGAAGTATCCGAAGGAACTTCGATAAAAAAGCGCAATTCGAAGCTTCCAGAGAGACGAAACGACTCCCCGGTTTCGACATCCTCCACAAAACCCAGTCCAATTAGTGAGAACAGAAACCAGAACACTTCAGTCATAAGATCATTGTACTCCTTCACTTCGCTCTCACACGGAAACGGAGCTGTGAAATTGAAATACACGCAGCCAATTTCCCTGGACGACTCCAGCTTCTGAAGCTTTTTTATTGCCAACAATGGACTAAATGCCTCGTGAACGGGAATATTGCACAATTGTCCGCTGATCTGCTTTTTGATGTAGTGCGATTTTCCGTCACCCGCTCGACCGTGCACAATCAGCGGCACTTGCAGACCGTACGGCTTCAGAACGTACTCCTGAAATAAGATAGAAACGCGATCGCTTGGCGGGAGAGCCGCCTCTTCTTTGTACGGAATCACTTCTATCCAGGGCGCCTCGTGAAAAACGGCGTGCTTTGTGAGAATGTAGTTAACGTGTCCCATTTCGGATTTACTGGCGTCCAGCTGGAATCGAAGGATGTCTTCTTGAAGTTCGATGCTCAATTCTTCGACTTGCACGAAGGTGAACTGTCTGTAGGGAAACTGTTGTATTCTCTTCATGAAAAGTTCGACGTCTCCCTTCGTGATTTTTTTAGTGCAGCGCAACATTTCGTACGATTCGGGAAACCCGTCGTAAATTTGCAAAATCAGTTTCAATAGTTGATCCAAATTAAATCCGTAAGCCAAATGCACGACGTGGCTCTTTCCCGGTTTGCTTCTCTCGCTCGTCCTTTGCCTTCGCCTTGCCGGGTAGAGACGAGTGAAGAGATCCTTGTCTTCAACGAGTCGTTTCAAAAACGTTCCGACCCTCTGCACGGGCGTTTCTTCGGACTGAATGATTATGCTGTCTCCTACATCAGTAGTTCCAACACGCGAAATCAGTTTGTTGACCGACGAGCGGAGTTGCTGCATCGTGACCCGTTGGCCGTCGAAGAGTCGGCTGACCAAATGGGACACTTTGCCGACGTTGCCTTTAATCAACGCCTGGGCCAGAATGAAGATCGCGTGCATGTTGAAGAGTAGGAGTTGAGGATGGAGCTGTTGTAATTCGCTAATCTGTTGCTGCCGTTCGCAAAGCATTTGCTTTCGTTCGTCTTTTACGATTTCTAGATCGGGCGTGCATACAGGATAGGGTTCCAATTTTCGTTGAAAGTGACTGTGGCCGAGATTGAATAGCTGAACGGACAAACTGAAGATTTCGCGAAATAATTCGAACTGGCGTTGAAATTGCTTAATTTGCTGCTGGTGAGAGACGTCGCCTTCGGTTTCGACGAAGCCGAGCTTACGAACGAAGTCCTCCAATTCGTCGCGACTCATCGTCCTTTCGACCAACTGCCATCTTTCAGCCGGTTCCGGGGGCTTGCTGACCTGGCGAGAATACGACGCTTTAGTCCAAGCAGCTTTTTGCGCCAAATCGAGATCTTTCAAGTCCAAATCGTCTATGGAATTGTGCTTCACTGACCGATATGACTGCAAATAGGAAGGCGGCACTCCTTTACTCGCCGCACTTCCCGCTGTAGTCGCCATTTCCTTTGATTTAATTGAGTACGACAAGCTCATTTTGCACGGGCCCGTGCCAAATACGTCCGAGTGGCCGAGATCAAAATGAACTTTTCCACTTTCCATAATCGCTTCCAAGTCTCTGGTTACGTTTTCCAATGTGTCTCCCTACGTAAGAAGTAACAGTCGTTGTTACAAGAGCGAATCTACTCTATTTAGATGATAAAAACGTTTCTATGGTCAGTGCAAGCTGAACTCTGAACTGAGGCCCCCTTCTGTAACAAAGCTGTTTAGAGTAAAAAAACGCGCCTCTTTCAAGTAGACAACTTTTTTAAAAAAAGGAAAAAATATTACGACACTTGATACAAACCCCACGGAAGACGGTGCTATGGAGGTTTATCCGGTATCAGAGTGCCTCACAGGCGCATTGGAGAGTGTCACTAGGAAGGCCGGAGTCCTTGTCAAGTTAGTATATTATCAGTAAACATAAATCTATAGATGGGTTAACAAGTACAGGTAAGGGCAGACTACTAGGGCAAACTAATAACGTGGCACTAGGGAAGGGATATGTGTGAGACGCAGTTAGACGCAGTTAGTTAGTGAAGTACACCGCCAAAGCACCGAATATCGGTGTTAGCGGGAAGCGAGGAAATTGACCAGCCACCGGGCCATGATGGTCACACCTTGGGGTTTTTATTAATTACAACAACTCACAAGCACTAGGTTATCACAGACAAGGGATAGAACACAAGACAATCTGTTTAGGCTAATTACAGGGAAAGGTAACGGGTATCGGGAGAATAGGGGTAGGGTAGGGTAGGGGTTTCATTAAGTGGAATTATGTTTTCGATTTTTCTTAGGATGATCTTCGCGTTGCCCTTTTGCAGGCATGCTGAGAGCCTCTTCCGCCAATGGTTGACGAAAGAGACCCTGTCGTTGACGAAGTCGACCGACGGGCGACGAGCGATGTGGTGGAAGAGGGCCGACGCGATAGAACTCCCTTCTATCCTAGCCACACACTCTTCTGCTCCTGCTACTGATAAGTACATGGAAACGCTGGTTATATACGCATCAACGCCACTAGAATCACACGACTGCAGCTATACACACACATAAAAGTGCGTCGTTTCAATCGAGAACTAACAAATCGGCCGCAAATGCAATTCTGACTATGACTACAAACGTCATTTTGTCGCAAATCGATCAGAAAACGCGAAAAGACGACAACAAACACGTTCTACGTACGCAAGACACGCCCTGTCACGCTAAATTACGTCGCGCGTTTACGAGAAGTAGGAGCGACGAATTGACCGCGAAGTGCATTGCGGGTCTTTCTAGAAACATTCGGTCGCGCTTTGGACACGAAAAGCGAAGTTAGGACAATACGCTTGGTCAGCAAAATCAAAGTGTTATGTCGGCTCTATATGGGGCAGTTGAACGTGCGCTACACTAAGTAACCAAACTGACGATCAGACAAAAGCTCCGCAGCAGCTCTCCGCAGCAAAATGTTCGACTGAGTACCGGGCCCGCTTTTATCTAACTGGGGTAGTAAGTGAGCGAAAGCTGGATTTCTCCAGGGATGCCTAGAACTTTTGAACGGTACTGTTTCCAGAGACATACCTGTGCTTTGGAGAACCAAAACTTTATGAGTGTCATGTTCGTGTTGACGGTCGTGATTTGGCCAATCCAATTCTGAAGCTTGAACTTCTCTGACCCACTCAGCTCTTGCAAAAGTTTTTCAAATGTTATCTCCGGATCCGCAAAGGGCGCAACGCATCGAAAGGCAACTACTAGATGATTAAGAACCGTGTCGTTGTATTCTTCACCGTGCAACTGATTCGTTATTAGAGCAATCTAATTTCAAAACGCTGGTGGGACCGTCAAGGGAATGAGCGATCTCTTTGCGTACCTGCTGCATGAAACTATCGCGTCCAGACTTTGTGTAAAACTTCGCATCTCTGATAAATTTGACAAATTCTTCGCTTTCTTTTACCTGCAGAAACATGAGCAAATAAATAATTGCTATTTCAAACACTAATAAGTAGTGTTTACGGCATCAAAGAGATGAAGCCTATCTGGCCCAACGTAATCCAGCAAACGGTCAAATGCCTTCTTTAGGTCACTACACTGACCTGTCGTCATCTGCTCGATTCTGGAACCTGAAATAAATTGTAACGATCTCCCCTGCAGCAAATCCGCCCCACACTCACTATCTTCAAATACAGTCCCTTTCTCTTTCAATTCCTTAAATCTGCTGTCCTTAAGGCAGCCTCTCATTTGATATTGCTCACAAACGTTAACAATTGTCTAGCATAAATTGTAAATCAAAACACAACACAAAGTGGAGCAGCTCAAATTGTCATACCGTGATGAGATCGCAATACTGAAGAAGTTCCAGCATGTCCTTGATGGCGAGCTGCACTTTGCTGACGTCGTAATGCCGAAACGCAGAAAATTCGACCACTTTGTCAAACTCCGTCTTTACATTAGCTCCTTTCAAACGACCCTGTCCAAGCATTACGACATCCTTAAATCGAGCCCTGTTTGCAATAAGATCCTCCAAGCACTTTAGAGTAGACTTCAGAGCAGCAGCAAAGATCTGGCACAAACCAATTGAAGTTAGGAGCCATGCATATACTGCATTTCTCACCTTTAAAGAAACAAATCCTGCTTGAGCCTTTTCCTCTTCCTCTTCGTCGTCGTCGTCGTCGTGGCCTGCTCCTTGACGAGGAAATAAAGTTGGGAAGGTAACCATGTATTGGCTAGGAGAAGTAATAGATTTTCTCGGGCGAGCGTGAGTAATGAGCCGCGGATCGTCTCTCTTAAACTTGTCCACGGCACCCTCCAATTCTTTTTCCATGAACGCTTGAAACAGAACGCTGTTCTGCGCAGTGAAGTAGAAAAACATGTCCTTGAGCTCGAGCATGGGACTCAAAAAATTAGATACAGCATTGTAGACTTCTTGAGCTTCGCTGAACGTCGTTTGCGGAGAAAATGAAACGACGAGATCGGGCACGTCGCTAGGATCCTTGCCTTCTAGACTATCCTCCACGATGACATATGACTTGATCAAGGAAGACATGGAAGAGTCAATCTCAATTTTCCACTGCGTTAGTGCATACAAAACGCTCCGCCTATTATGATATAGAGCATTAGAAAACGTTTCATCAACACATGCACGTACCATTCCGAAGCTGTTGAAAAATACAGCAATCCTGCGAGAGCCTCTTCCATTCTTTTCAAATCGGCCAGTTTCCTCCGAAGATCTGATTCGTTGATGAGGTTATACTGGCACCAGAAGTTTGCATGAAAAAGACGAATTCTCTGATAATTGCTCATGTAATCCTTCATCGCCTGCACCGCCAATCTGTCTTCAAGAAAATGAGTGAAGTTCTTTTCTAGCTGTCTTCGAACACTGAAAAACCATTTTCTATATGAAGTCATGTCTTCAGAAAGTTGACTGTCAACGTCGGTCTGAAAGGTAGCAATGGAGGATTGCTTCGAAGTCTGAGGTGGCCAAAACGACGCAAAAACGCGCGCAAGTTCTGCCACTTCGGGAGGATCGGTCACAACCAACGAAGACGGAGGAAGCCGAGAGCAGAGCTGGACAAGAATTTTCCACAAGGTGACGGAAAGAAGACTACAGTCAGGTAACGGATTTGAACGTCCATGCAATGCCGCAGTGCGGGTAAGCTCGTCGCCTAACGTCTTGACAAACGCTTTCGTTACTGGATGCCACGCAGAAGCAGCGAGCTCTTCGCGACTCGGTAGTGCCACCTACAAGTCGCAGGTTTATAAAATGAAATAACATAAAAAACTGCCTTTACCGTACAAAAGACGGACAGCAACGCTTCTCGTAGCGGAGACTGGCCATTCGTTTTCAAATTAGCCTATGTATAAAACTAACTAAAACACTTCACCTGACACAATATTCTCTTACTAAAACGCCTTTCAAGTCTCCTTTCAAATCAGATGCACCTCGTGAAGTTGCAAGATACCCCACGAGAAAGACGTGCAGTTCCTCGAGAAAATCTGTAGATTCAGCGCAGTTTTCGTCATCGTCAACGAATGTTAGCAAAGTTGGACAGCATGTGGGTTCGCTTAGGGCCAGGAGTTGCTGAAAGAAACTGTACTGCCCACCTCCTACAGGACGCCGGTTACAGAAAAGAGCAGCTGACTTCAACAGAGCAACTATGTCAGGCTTCAACGAGGCCCATTTTCTAGACGGATTTAATTGATGTGAATTCAGTAAGTTTCCCATTATTAAACCTTTTCACGATAACGGAAAAAAGCTGTCTCCACGAATTATTTTTCAACGTCGGCTGCTTATAACCTCGGAGGTATTTGCCTACAGTCTAAAAAACAAAAATTAGCAAATGCTCTCAATGGCAGCAGGCTACCTCTTTCGTGACAAAAAGAAGCCTGAAAACGATGTCAAAAAACACGTTCACCGTCATCTTATCGACGTGACTTCCTAGCCATTCGTTCACCTTAGTAACCAGTTAAGAAAAGCACGCGTCATGACATGAGATCATACTAACTTGGTGACTAATCAGTTTCTTCAACTGTAGGGCCGCCCTTTTTCTAAAGACGAAAATCCGATTAGACCACGTTTCTTCTTGGTCAACAGAATCGATGACGGTAACAATCCACTTTGACACTTCTGCATCAACATCATTTATTCCTGCATCATCAGACGCTAGGTCACTCTTGTCAGAACTTTGAGTAGCAATGGTATATATTGTTGAAACCAATGCGGCAGCCTAAAGAACGATGTACAGTGGCTTATCACAAATGTTGCTTCAGCACCTCCTGATACAGCAAAGCCTCTTCTTTACGGTAAAGTTCTTTGATAACAGATTTTGGAGATTGAAGATCCGCCTGGACATGAGCTCGTACGTGGCCTGACAATGCAATCCATGACACGTTGTCGTGAAATGTGACAGAAAAGAGTAGACTGATTGTCTTTCTAAACAGGTTATGTAGTATCCCGTTCGGCTAAAAGTCAATTACCTGCACTTACTCAATCTCCGCCAATCTAAAAATGTCAAACTGCTGTATCAACTCAACGAGAGCATATACATCAAAAAAGTGAGATTTGATGCTCAAACAAGATCCTAATTCCAGTGCGGTTCTGAAGCTTTGACTCACTTCCTTGCTCCAAGGAATTCGGCGCATATCAATTTTCTAAATGAAAAGTCAATCGAGTAATATTTCAACGTGCTAACATACTTTCAAAAGGGTCTTCCAAAACTGCGGCATGTTTTTTTTATTCAAGTGTTCATGGAGTGCCAAAAAAATCATTCCTAATCAAAAGCTGTCAAAGCGCAATTGTACAAGTTTCTTTCTGACCAGAGATTAGAGCAATGTGAAAATAATCAAGACTTTCGTTGAGCCACAAACGTTCCTTATTGCGCGAGGACGAAATCCTTCCGTACAAACGTCGATGAAAATACGTGTACAGCAATTCATTTGAAGACTTTTTTTCACCGCCCCAGGGAATTACAACATTAGAACTAAAATTACAGTAAGCCACCTGTGCAAAGTCTCCGTAGCTTCACACAAACCTCAAAAAAGGCAGTAGAGTTTCAGCGGCGGAAACGTTGAGGTCCTGCAGGCTGGACATGCACGTAATATGGTAGTCCGTGACTTCACTTATGCCAGAGAACACCGATTGACTACGCAAAGAATACACTCATGTACTAGACGCAGGCTTTCTCTACCTCTGCAGCCTCCAAGACATGAGAGCGTGAAACGGGAAGTCAACAGAAAATGCTTGACTAGCGCACTGAATCAGCTCCTTGGCAGCCTTTCGCACCTTTTTCTTAACGTGCGACACGTCAAGGTTGACCTGTTGCTCTTTGCACTAAGAAACAATGAAAAAGTACAGAACTATGCCAAACAGTCTGCGTACCCTTTGCTCAAAATCATCAAATAGCTGAAAAATGTTGCACATCCATGCTGTATTTTTGTGAATAATGTATGCCTTCATTTGTTGATCAAACAGCAACTTGTGCAATCGACGACGAAGATGAAAATGCAGCTTTGGTCCAAAAAGTCTAAAGCCTCGCTGCCGAGACTTTGGATCGACTGAATCTGCAACGCCACCAAGCAACTCTCTATGATAGTCTGGTAGAGTTGCATCAACTGAAGCCCCCTTCGCAAATTTCAACATAATTGTTTTGGAGCTGTCGGACAAGTCATCAATGAGTCGAAGACCAGGAGACTTTTTGATGAGCATAACCGGAATGGATATTTTTTCGGATGCTACGTTCACTCTCGGGTCGTCCGAGGGCAGCTGGTCGCACCAGTGAATGACTATGGCTCCTCTTGCCTTTTCGTTCACCTGAGACTCAAGAGTCGTCATATCCATGTCTTCAGCGAGTTCAATGAGAGCAATGTGACCAAAGTCGGGGTCTGAATCTGCTAAACAGAGCTGTTCGGGAGCTTTTGGAAGCTTGACGTCGTGGCGACTGATCCATTGGCACGCAAGAGCACTTTTGCAAGTAGATTCTCCTGACTGGACATTCAGGCGAATTCCTGGGCGACGAAAGGAAAAACGTTATTCAGGGAGGTGACGCGTCTCTTCACGAAAGCGCGCGTCCCGGAAATGCTCTGAAAAACGGTCAAAACGAGGCGAACCAAGGCGGTTGGTTCGATCAAATACTCAAAATGCAATACACTAGCGCGACCGACTAACTTTGAAACGGCAAATCTCGATCGCTAGAGCCTAAGGGGCCCGTAGCATATGGCCGCCACGAATCACGCGCGCAAAATCACCTTGAGGCAGAAGATTCGGTCGTTCTGCACTCATTTTTCCAACGAGCAAAGGAATCTGCGCGAGCCTCCAACGGGAGAGACTGACTCACAACTGCGTAATACCGACGCCCGTATTGCATTGCTACCCTCCCCTTTCGCAGGTTAAAAATATGTGAATAAATAACAGTCAGACATGCATTTATCTAGACGGACGACTGAGTATCTGAACTAAATCCCATTGCTGCACCTAATTGCTGAGCACCTGCAGCTAAGTCCTGCATCTCTGCCATTATTTTCTTGCATACCCAATCCATCGCTTCTCGACCCTAAGAAGAAATTACTGGAGAAAAACAGCAGAGAGATTTGACGTTGCAACCTTAGAAGCATTGGAAGACATTCCATCAACTACTAAGCCTTCAAAATAGCTAGGAATTCCCAAAGCGGAGGAGCCGAATATTTGAGCTTCCTGGGTCAACAAAGTCCTTCAATGGACAAAAAAAATAAGGCTCCAATCAAAAAAAGATGCCACACATTGTGCCTCACTTATTCGCATCGTCGGGATGCTCCTGGTAGATGAGCGTTTCCTCAACTGCCATCCAACTGGCCAACGTAACCTGAAGAACACAAATAGGTGTACGGAAGTGTACAATGACACAGCGAGTTGCTACATTCTTCGATCTGAGCGTCATCGTCTTTGTGGCGGGATCGATGATCGAATATTCGGTGACGTAGCATCGCTTATCGAACCCAATCAACTAAAAAACGACGTTCGAACGCGGCGTTTTTCTCTACTGAGCGTCGCTCTCACGCGCGAGACGAAGTCGGGAAAAGGCCATTGAGCCGTCGTGATGACGCGATGGGTGTGTAGACGGCCCGAATCGTCGACGCGTCGACTGAGAACGTCCGTGCCGACGACGTTGGGGTTCATTGGATTGGGATACTTTCGCCACGCCGCCTGGCTGATGCTTTCCCACGAGTAGCTGCGCAACGGTTGGTTGGGAATATGAGGCGCGAGAGCGAGACGACGAACCGACCTGAATGTGTGATTCGAAGACCAGATCTTCATCGTGCGTGGACCTTTTCGTCGACGGGATACTCTACGTATGACGTTGGCATAAGTGCGTCACAGTTGTGGAAGTATAGCTATTACTGGATTTTATCCGACTGCCGTTGTAATATCATATCTTTAACTAAGCCACTCTGAAATGAGGTGCAAATATCCAATAGTGCCTGGTAATTAAAAACAGAGAAAAAATGATACTACAGCCATCAGGTTTATTCGGAAGCACTGTGACAGTTTCAAAATAACCGATCAGATAGGGCAGACAAAAAACTTCTACTGTGGTTGTCCCATGTATGGATTTCTCACCGCCTGTGGTACAAAGTTCCCTTGCACTTGAGGCGCGCTGGATGCAACTCCATGCATAGAACCACTTCCATTGGGACGATATGAAACCGAGCCAACGCCACCTCCCACAAACTGCTGCTGTTGCTGTAAAGGCTGCTGCTGCTGCTGCAAAATATTCATAGGTGTCTGGCCCCTATGAAGTTGCCCTGGCTGCGATATCAAGCCCCCGGCCGTCGACGGTATGCCACCAGGATATTGACTACCCATAGCAGGTGAAATTCCAGTACTAACAACCTGTTGAGAAGAAGAAGAAGAAAGAGGCGGCAGTGGAGGAGGAGGAGGTAGAGGAGGCGCAGGCTGTTGCTGATCTTGAACAGGAAAATGACTCAACCCAACAGTCTCTTGACCTCGATACAGACTCGTATTGGGCTGGGTCCCCATACTGGCTTGACCCGTCGCTTGGTGATAGTCGGGAGGAGCTAAAAGATAAACGTCAAGAGAGTTTGGGGGCACGTACGGTTCGTAGGTGTATACTCCTCGCCGGTGTATCCTGAGTTGCCTGGGATACCGCCTTGGCGCTCGTCTGTCGCGAAGAAGATCGTTTAGCCACGACACTAGCCTAGTATCGTTCGAGTACCTGTTTCTGGGAACTCGAGTCGGCCCAGTTTGCCAGTTGGACTAGGTTCCGATGGAGAATCTGCTGATATTGGCTGCATTCGCTCGCTCGGCCCTTCTTCTGGTAGTCGACGATAGCCTATGCAGACGCAGTTAGTTTTCTGCCATTGAGACTCGTGTGGTCTTGCCTGGATTAGCTGGGCGTTCTCGTCGAGCATCTGATGGTCGAAGAACGGGACAATATGCGTCGTTTCGGCGACGAGTGGGTCGTTTTACCTTTTGTATGGCCTGCTGCGACGTTTCGTCCGAGTTCGGCGCCGGACTCGAGCTCGAGAAGGTCGTCATCGCTTTGAACGAGCCATTCGCGCATATGTCCAGGATGATACGACGGACTTCCGTGATGGCACGCCCATTTGCGTCATCTTTTGAGGTGGGTGGATAAAATTTAATTCGTGGGGATCACGTTTTTCTGCTTTTGCTTTGCGCATGTTTTATAGAACTAACTTTGGAGCGGAAAAGTTCTACTAGGTATGTAGTTTTCGACGAGCTCCTCCTGCCAGTATACGTTCTCGTCAAGCATATCTGATGGTCGAAAAACGGAACAAAGTGCATCGGTTCGGCGACGTTTCCCTTGAATAGTTGCTTTGTGATATCTTCAAGCCTAGGCGCTGTACATGTACTAGTACGATCCTTAGACGGCATTTCGTCAGACAGGGGGAGGGTAAATTGAATTCGTGAGGATCACGTTTTTCCTGCTTTTCGCTCTGCGCCTGCGCTAACTTTTAAACGACTTAGCATGAGCAACGTTCAAGAAGCGAATTTTTACGTCGTTTTTAACGAGCGTTCTCCTCAGTTGCTAACCGACAGTAGCGACAGGTGAGATTGCATGAGGCGAGCAAATCCTTTCAGTGGCTATATACTAGACGCGATTGCTCATAGGCCAGACGTAGCATGCTATGAAGTTTCATTTCCCATTGCAATTGGAGAGATCAACCACATTGTGATCTACCAAAAGCTCACTGGAGAATTGGATTCGCCGCTAGAACAGCCGCAAACATGGAAACTTAAAGCTAAGCTTCGAATTGGCCAGTACAAGCGAACAGTGATAGAAGCCGTTGTTGTTCATAACTCGGCTATCGCAATTCCATTCGAGTCTACTAAGCAAGAGGAGCTAAAAGAGAGAAGGGCTTCCATATCAAGTGAGTCGGTAGGTCCTGCAAAATTGAAGCTTAGAGTTTCAAAGTCGTTGGGTAAGTGACGTGACTGCGGCTTCTGAGATAATGTGTAGCGCTGTACTAACATGTAGGGGCACCAGACGTAAGCCTTCCAATGCTTACTTCCAGCTGCTCAAGTGCTGAGAACACACGTCCCTTCAATCCCAGCCAGTCTGTCAGGAGAGAAAGAAATGCGATTGAAGACCATGGCTGCCCGGACCCAACCTCAAATGAAACAGCTCCGAGCGTTTCGATTGTACAAGTCGCTGACCCAATCCCTCAGGCCACAAAGCAGGAAAAGCCGAAAGAGCCAAGTCGGATCACGTTGAAGCTTCCTCCAGAACAGGACAGTAAGGAATCATGCGGCAGCACTCAGTGGCCGCGACGTCACTTTACTCGAAGACTTTGTGACTCGAACTTTTTGTAGCCAAGTCAGGCGGCAATCTGCCTGCCACAACCTCCGCAAGTCGGCCTGCCGTTGCTGCTCCTTTTGAGTTAATCAAGCAGGAAGTGTCTAAAGAGAGAACAGAGTCAACGGAGTCTTCAATTTCAAGTAATCTACTAGTACTACCGCGTCCGCTTGTCACGTCGTCCGCCCCGGCCGCGTCGAGCGATCAACCTGCCAAAAGAAAGAGGTCTACACTCGGCGAAAACTGTCCTGAAAGCAGCGATCCAAACTCAAGCGACGATTCCGATTCAGCTTCAGAATCAGCTAAAGTACAAGGCACTGCAGACTCTGATCCAATCCCCCTAGTGCCGTCGAAACGTAAAGGTCATGTGATGGTTGCGGTGAGTAATACAGCTGCTCTCCTACTCGGTGGAGAAACGACACACGATCCCAAAGAAAAAGGCGTTCAAAAATGTCTCAATCGGGACTCCTTTTACCAGCTGAATATTAAAAGCAAAGGGTCCCAGGGACCTGACGTCAAGTGGCGTAAGGTAGAAGTGAAAAAGCACAAGGAAAAGCGCAGTGGTCACACAGTCTTATATGACGAGCAAAAGAGCCGTGTTTTGCTTGTAGGAGGCTATTACTATTACACATGCAGGCAAATGAAAAATCCCAAAAAAAGACGTGCAGATAAAGACAAAGATTGGTTTAAAATGACAAGTATCTCAACCTTTTCCGTATCAACCGACGGTTCTGACCATGCAAGCAACTGGGAAACATCCGTCAGTTAGAGTAGTCAAAAAGAAATTGAAAAATTGAAATTCTGTTTAGAAAACCAAAATGGGCCAAAGCGTACCTAACATATCAAACCACTCAGCAGTTTTCAGCGAAAGGTGCATCATAACTTTCGGTGGGTTGACATCGGATGACGAAGGCGTCAAATCCTGTTGCGTTTATAATATCGGTAAGGTCATGCGTTTGGGTCCCTGCTGTTTAATTAATTGGGCAACTTCTAAAGACACGAACAAATGGGAATCCCTGGACTTGGAACTACCCAAACGAGGAAGGTGAATGAGGAAGAGAATTCAAACTTTTCATTAAAACTTATTGTAATTTGCAGCCATTCAGCCATTCTCATTGGCCGTAAAGTGTACCTATTTGGAGGGAAGAATCACAGTGCCGCAGAAGACAGCGAAAAGTTCAACGACCTCTACGTCATAGACCTTGGTAACATGCAATAATTGGTTCAAAAAAAGAGATATTAGCCATGACAATCACAGACGCTAGAACAAGCCGGCTTTGCGATACTAAAGGAATAAACCCACCGGAAAGATAGTAATACCCAATTCATTATTAAAATTCATTATTAATAGCCTTACTAAAGTTGCCACGCCGCATGCAAACTTCCAGACGGACGCATGTTTATCCATGGAGGACGAGGCAGGAATGACATCGTTTTGGGAGACGCTTACTGCCTTAGAATTTCCGACGGTACAGTAGTAGCGTATCATACTCTACTGAAGAAACGATTTACTACATTGTTTTCATAGAATCCTCGGTGATGTGGTGTTCAGTATACCACAGTAAACTAGCGAAGCTTTCTGGGCACAGTATCGTCATGCTAGGCGACAACGTTGTCATCTTCGGAGGAGTGACAGAAAACGAGACTCTCACAAATAGCACAACAGTCTTCAACTATGAGGAGCTCAGGGAACTCAACTGAGTCGTTACAACTGAATACTGCTTTGGCTATGTACGTGCTGATGCGTGGTCTCTCTTGTACGTGCTTCCTTTCTCATATGTACCTACTGTAAACGCTGGGCAAAATCTATGATTTACTATACAAGACGGCTCTTTCTTGATGGCACGCTCATTCTTCAGGGGGAGGGTAAATTGAATTCGTGAAGATCACGTTTTTCCTGCTTTTCGCTCTGCGCGCCTGCGCTAAACGACTTAGCATGAGCAACGTTCAAGAAGCGAATTTTTACGTCGTTTTCAACGAGCGTTCTCCTCAGTTGCTAACCAATGACAGTAGCGACAGGTGAGATTGAGGCGAGCAAATCCTTTCTGTGGCTAAACACGAGACGACGCTTGCTCATGCATAGACCAGAAGTAGCATGCTATGAAGTTTCATTTCCCGTTGCGATTGGAGAGATTGACCAAATCGTAATCTACCAAAAGCTCACCGGTACTGCTGAAGAATTGGATTCGCAGCAACAGCAGCCACAAACATGGGAAGCTGAACTTAAAATTGGCCAGTACACGCGAACAGTGATAGAACCCGTCGTTGTTCATAACTCAGCTATTGCAATTGCTTTTGAGCCTATCGGGCAGGAGAAGTTGAAAGAGAGAAAAGCTGAAAGTCACACAAAATTGAAATTTAAAGTTTTGAAGTCTCCAGGTAAGTAACGCGGGCTGCTTCTCTAAAATGACTGGTACTCATGGATGGTGTAGCGCTACCTGCAGCACCGGACGTAAGCAGTCCAATGCTTATTTCCAGCAGTTCAAGCAGCGCTGAAATCACACCCAAACGGCCTGCGAAGAGAAAAAGAAGCGCGTTTGAAGACGACGAGGATCTAAACTCAATTGATTCGAATGAAACAGTCCCGGTCTCTTGTACTGCACGCTTGTCACCTTCAATCTTGCCGTCAAAACGTAAAGGTCACGTTATGGTTGCGGTGAGTAATACAACTGCTCTCTTACTCGGCGGAGAAACGACGACAAGCGATGCCAAGGTGAACATCGTCATCAGTGACGACTCCATTTACTCGCTGAGCATTGCACAAGGGCATGATGTGGAGTGGCGTAGGGTAGAAGTAAAAAAGAACAAAGAAAAGCGCGTTGGCCACAGAGCCGTATACGACAAGCAAAACAAGGTCGTTTCGCTTGTGGGAGGCTATCACTATTACCCAACTAGCAAAAGAAGGAGAAACATCAAAGAAGGATATAACGACGAAGGAGAATGGATTACACTTGGAAGCACCCCAACCCTTACCGTGCACACCGTGCACACCAACGTTTCTTTCAACGATCAATGGAATATGACCGTTAGTCAGAAAGAATTCACAATAACTAAAAATTAAATTTTCGTTTAGTTAGCGAAAGGAAAAGTACCTAGAATGGCATACCACTCAGCCGTTTTGAAGGGACGATCCATCGTAACTTTCGGTGGGTCAACACCGACAGGAAAGACCGTTCCAGACGACAACGTCGATTCCTTCCACGTCTATAATATCGGTAAGGTTATTCAGGTCACTACTGTCTAATTGGGCAATTCTTAATTGCTTGGGTAAATTATAATGAAGACGACAGAAAATGGGAACTTATGCCTGTGCAAGGAGTATCTATACCTAAACGAGACAGGTAAACGAGAAAAGAGTATATGTATACAAAAATTCGAATTAGAGCTCAATCTGCAGCCATTCGGCCGTCCTTATTCGTGGCAAAATGTACCTGTTCGGAGGGGAAATCAGCACCAAAAACAGTGAAACGCTGTTCGACGACCTCTACATCTTAGACATCGGTAAGAATGACTGGTTCAAAGAAAGCCATCTAACATGACAATCAAAGACAACAGAACAGTTCGGCTGTGCCATCCTGAAGGACAAAAACCACAGAAAAGATGGTACATATTCAATTTTCAGTCTAAATAGGTAACAGCCTTACTAAAGCTACCACGTCGCATGCGAACTTCCAGACGGACGCATGTTTATTCACGGAGGACGAGGCAGGGATGGCAGGGATGACATCGTTTTGGAAGACGCTTACTGCCTTAAAATTTCCGATGGTAGTAGCGTACTATAGCCTAAAAGAACGTTGCGATAAATCAATATTCATAGAATCCCTGACGTGGTGCTCAGTAAGCCACGAAAAACTGACGAAGCTTGCCGGACACAGTGTCGTCGTGCTAGGCGACAACGTCGTCATCTTTGGAGGAATGACGGACAATGAGACTCTGACAAATAACACAATCGTTTTCAACTATAAGGAACTCGTGGAAGTCCATCGTTACGACTGAATACTGCTTTGCTATGAACGTGTTTTATCAACAGTGTGGTATATACCTAAACGTGGCAAAAACCCTATGCTTTAATAGCAATTTACTCCCTGTATGCAGTAGTACTATTTTCTAGCCAACGGAAACAATACCTTCCAAGACTCAGACGGCAAGGTGTCGTAAACAAGCGCCTCGGCCGACTTGTTGTCATTAACAGCTCCTATTCTACAATATAAGAAAGAAAACACTGATTAGGGCTCATCTCCTCTGACTTGCAGAACACCTTTTCAAATGCAACTTTGCATCTGACTGATCGATCCGCTTCCTCCCAGCGTGATTCGCGTAAGCATCCAAATCGTCTAAAAGTTGATCATAGAACTCGTTCAACCTACAGCAGAAAAGCGAACGATGCAGCATCTACAGATTCACTGCTGCGTCGGTTCTTACGAAGACACGACGCCGTCAAGAGTAGTAAGAGACAGTCGACAATTCGCATAATGCTGCAATCGTTTCTTCACGAAACCCCGCTTCAACCACTTACACGTAGGCCTTGGAACGCGAACCCCCCTTTAACGCAAAGAGATAAACCTACTGCTGGAAATTAACAACCACCCCCCTGAAATCAAAACCTCTTCCGCTGCGGTTTCTTGGCCGAGATTTCATTATTATCCATTGCATTTTCCACTACCGGGTCGTCTTCACGCTTTTCGTCGTCGTCGTCGTCGTCATCATTGTCACCGACGTCAATTTCAGCAGGCTCAGGCTCAGGTTCGTCTATTACTACAGCGATCTCTTGCTCTTCTTCTTTCTCTGTCTCTTTTTCTTTTTCTTCCTCTTCAACTTCCTTCTTCCTAATTGGAGTCCGACCTCGCCGCCACGTCGCGCTTCCCGACCCCGTAACTGACGGCGGCGAGGAGAAATCCATCAACGGCAGACCAGGCTGCTCGTCTCGAAAAGTGACCGTTAGACGTCGGCTTCGGCGTCGTGCCGTCGTTTCTCTTGTCCCGTCTTGAACGCCCTTCAAAATCGGAGTCACCGCCGCCTTTGGCGGAGACTTCCGAGCCGGCTTCGGTTTCTTCACCGTCGCCTTGGCGACCGTTTTCTCTAAAACGAAAATTGAAATTCCGCCAGTCCCCGCATGCACAGAAATTTCAGATTAATTAATTAATTAATTAACTCATAGATCTTATCAAAATGACGTAGCATACCAGTGGCGAGAAAACCAGCTATGGTTGTCCGCGGCGTTTCTTCGACAACGCGTCTTCGTTTTCGAAGTGAGGATGGTACTACTGAGCGCGATCGGCGTCGTTTGGTGGCGCTCGGCTTGCGTTTCGGCTTCGTTGTCGGCGCAGTCGCCGCGGTTCTGAGAAATCCGCCGATCTGTGAGCAAAAGCTGCGTCGTTAAATGCTCTATTCGTGCTTTAGATCACTTTACGAGATTCCTCGGAGTCTCTAACGGCTCGTTTTCGGACATTGCGCCTTTGAATTGTGGCCCTCTAACGCGCTATAGCTCCGAGCCGTCATCATGGGCGAAAGTCGTTACGACCGCGCTATCACCGTCTTTTCACCGGACGGTCACTTATTCCAAGTGGAATATGCACAGGAGGCCGTAAAGAAAGGCGCCACGGCAGTAAGTCGCTCAAAAGGGCCCCTTTCGAGGATCGTAGACCGTAAAATTAGGTGGCCGTGCGCGGCAAAGACGTCATTGTGATTGGCGTGGAAAAGAGATCGATAGCAAAGCTGCAAGAATCTCGCACGATTCGCAAAATCTGCATGCTAGACGAGCACGTTTGCATGGCATTCGCCGGTGAGTCATCAAAAAATTAATAGTATATACATGGAAACATCACCTGGAGTTTTTGTGAAGGCTTGAATGCCGATGCACGCATTCTGATTGACTGGGCTCGACAGGAGTGTCAGAGCCATCGACTGACCGTAGAGGATCCCGTCACACTAGAGTACATCACAAGGCAGTTAGCAACAATAAAACAAGTGATAGAGTCCCACCTTTTTTATGTCCTAGTTCCTTACTTCTCTTCTACAGAGATACACGCACAGTGCAGGAACGCGACCTTTTGGAATATCGTCACTAATTGCAGGATTCGATCCGGATTTGCAGCCAAAGTTGTTCCAAACTGATCCATCTGGTACTTACAGTTCCTGGAAGGTAATTGAGTTCCAGACAAGATGACTACTAAATTCCTACTGTACTATTATAGGCTAATGCTGTTGGTCGCAGCGCCAAGTCAGTTCGCGAGTACCTTGAAGCTCACTATAACGACGAAGCCATTGCGACGGAAGAAGCGTGCATCAAGCTCAATCTAAAAGCTTTATTAGAAGTAGAGACAAAAGCAGATGCTAACGCACCTCCAATCTTACCCCACTCGTATTATTAGGTTGTGCAATCAGGGAGCAAGAACATTGAGCTTGCAATCATGAGGAGAGGTCAAAAACTTCAGGTAGAGATTGACTCGATACCATTTACAAGAGTACCTTTACTCCCTTCCCCCTTCAGATATTGGAGGCTGAAGATATTGACAAGTACGTCAAAGAGGCTGAAAAGGAAAAAGAGGAGGAAGCGGCCGCAAAAAAGAAGCCCTCTCAAAAAGTTTAGTAGAAGAAAAAAACCTCTATACTGTAGCAACACCACAGTATGTCTCCAGTCACAAATAAAAAGAGTACTAACTCGACAAGAAATCTTTTCCCCCCATGCACCTCTAATTATTTAATCAAAATGTCAACACAAGGTAGTTACTTATCTCACAACAATACACGATTCTAAGCATGACCGGCACGCATGTGGCCAGGATGCGTTTTTAGATGCAAATTTCCCACCCCAACCACTAATATTCCCTTTTTTCCCCCTCCCCATTATGAATTATTGCCCCAAGCCGTTCTTCTACTTGGTTCAGTGGCCACTCCATTCTTGTGCGCTTGCCTCGCTTCTCCTGGCGACCCGCCCGCTCTTCTTGCGTGGCTAGGCGGCGGTAGGCTTCCGCCTCCGCCGCCGCCTAACGTTCCTGCGGACGTCTGACTCGCCGGCTTGACTGTTATAATAAGATTCTGACTGTTTGCGACCATTATGTCGGTCACTTGATCGAGCGTCTTTCCGGCCACCTCGATACCGTTCACTTCTAATATCTCGTCGTTGACGGCGAGAAGGCCCGTGCTCTCCGCCAAACCGCCTGGGACGAGACGCGATATGAATATGCCCGGTACGCGTTCGAGACCCTGGGGCGTCACGTGAACGCTCGTTCCGTCGCGAATGTAGAAGCCCAGTGGCTTGTCAGAGGACTGTTTTAGAAGCTTGACTCGGCGTACGGTGTCCGGCAATTCGTCGGCGTCGACGATCGAAGAGACGCGACGAAAATCTTGCGGATTGCTGATAGATGGCAAGGGATTTTTCGACTTTCTCCGAGTCTTTGACGGATTGCTATCCAGATAGGTTAGGTCTGAAAAAAATTCAACATGATTTAGAATACATGGATTGTACAATCAAAAATTAGCGAACATTTGACGGGTGTCACGATTTTCATAACTGAACAATAACTATCGAATTTCGCACCGTAACACTGCCGTAAGCTGTGACGACGCGAGGCCCCCTGGGTTCTTACCTGATTTGCGATAGAGAAAGACTCGTAGTAGGGGTGTGGCGGTCTTTAGGGCTCGCTTGAAATTGTCGTCGTTATTGATGGGAAGTAGATCGCCGTGAATTGGGTCCGTGTACGACGTCGTGAAGTCGACGGCGTCGAGTATTCGATGTCGCGTGCCGATCAGTTGATAGAATTCGTCGTAGGTCGCCACGCGTTCGCGGTTGAAGGAGAAGCGACGGTATTCCGAGTCGAACTAGGCGATTTTCGTTAGGCGTCGAGACGCTTTCGTTATCGCTTGACTTACTTTTGACTTGACTTCGACGAGAAGCGGGTCAAAAGGCATTTTTATTCTAACAGAATCTCGTCTCGCGTTCCGTCGGGCTTCGGTTCCACCTTCGAATGCCAATTGGCTCATGCGCATTCAATAGTGTTTCGATCAATATCCACGTGCTATAGGCAATCAAATATTTACGTCACCTTTCCTGGACACGCCTGCACGTGACGCGATCCTCGTGAGTCTCTCGTGAATACGTGAGTCACGCGTGACGATTGACCTTAGTGCGTGATTTGGTGCGTGGTTTCGACCAACATGGTCAAGTTTCGGCAGTTTTGGCTGCTGGTATGGAAGAACTATGTTCTCCAAAAGCGTCGTCCGATCGGAACGTTCTTCGAGATAGTCCTTCCGACTCTCTTTATCCTTCTCTTGGCTATGATCAAGGCATCGCCTTCATTGAAAGCTGAGAATAAGTGTGAAGACAGAAGCTGCACCTACCCGCCCTTTCGTCCCAACTATGGTATTCTTCCTGTGAGTCTCTTTAGTTTACACACAAAGCGGCGCGATCAAGTCAGATAACTCTCGTTTCCTCTTACAGTTGAAGAATTTGACAACGGACACGGAGATTCCTTTTGTCCCCGAGGTATCAATTCTATGGGAAACGCCGCCTATAGACTTCAATAGACCCAAGCCAAAGAAGCTCGCCTACACACCAAACACCCTTTTGGTTGAAACGATAATGTCCAGAGCGCGAGACATCATTCTAAATCAGACGGGCTCGGTAAAATTTGGCACGCCAGTGATCGATTCTCTTCTCGGTTTTGAAAACGAATCGGCCATGGCAGATTTCCTCGTGATGAAAGCGAATGAAAAGCAGTCCCTTGGCAAAAACAATTACTCCGATTACTCCGACTACGTAGGAGGCGTGGTATTTAATTTCGAGAACACTCTACCACCCAACATCGAGTACTCCATTCGACTCGACTCGCGTCCGCGTCTGTGCGACTTTGACCCGCAAGCGGCGTCCGGCGTCGGCGGCGATCCGGCGTTGTACTGCACGTGGCTTACCCAGCTCGTTTATCCCCTCACGCCCCTTCAGGGACCGCGCGACGAGAAATGGAAAGACGGCGGCCAACCCGGCTACCATCGCGAATCGTTCTCCGTCATCCAATGGGCCGTCGACATGGCTCTTATTATGGAAGCGAGCGACGCCTCACTCGACGATCTTCCCGACGTCTATCTCCGACGATATCCCTATCCGGAATATCTCGACGATCGTTTCGTCTATGCCATACAAAACGGTCTTCCTCTGCTTCTCATGCTCGCCTACATTTACACGGCGTTGAGCATTGTGAAAGCGCTCGTTCAGGAGAAGGAACGTCGTCTGAAGGAGTCAATGAAAATGATGGGTCTCGCCAATTGGGTTCACTGGAGCGCCTGGTTCACCAAGTGCTTTCTCTTTCTCCTCATCACCGTCGCTATCATAACGATCATCTTCAAAGTCGGCAAAGTTCTGACGGAAAGCGACATATCGGTCATATTCGTTTTTCTCCTTCTCTACGCCATCGCGACGATATCGTTCTGCTTCTGCGTCAGCGTCTTCTTCAAGCGCGCCGTCTGGGGCGCTGCCGGCGGCGGCCTTCTCTGGATGTTCACCTACGTGCCCTACTTCTTTCTCCAGCAGAACTATCTCTCACTGACTCTCGCCGACAAGCTCGGCCCGTCGATATTCATCAATACGAACATGGCATTCGGCGCTCAGCTGATCGGCACCTTCGAAGGAACGGGAGTCGGTCTCCAATGGTCCAATATCGGACAGCCGCCCACCGTCGACGACGATCTCACGTTCGCCATGATTCTCGCCATGTTCGTCGGCGACACGATTATCTATTTGCTAATAACTTGGTACGTCGAAGCCGTTTTTCCCGGCGAGTACGGCATTCCGTTGAAGTGGTACTTTCCCGTTTTGCCGTCGTATTGGTGCGGCTCGTATCTTTCCAAGCGATCGACGGAGACGGACGACGAGACGACGCCGTTGCTCTCGCGTCGGCACGTTTTCGAACGCGAACCGGACGGCTTGGCGGCCGGCGTGAAAATCGTGAACATACGCAAGGTGTTCAATCGAGGAAAGACGAGCGAGAAAGTCGCCGTCGACGGCGTTTCGTTGAACATGTACGAAGGGCAGATATCCGCTTTGCTCGGACACAACGGCGCCGGCAAAACGACTCTCATGTCCATGTTGACTGGTAAGAGTAGAGACGTCGTTATATATATATATATATTTTCTCGATCTTGTCTTCTCAGGACTCTTTCCTCCGTCGTCGGGTCGTGCCTCGGTGAACGACTTCGATATTCGATCGAATATTGATGACGTACGAGAGAGCCTCGGTCTCTGTCCTCAGCACGACGTGCTTTTTGATGCGCTTACCGTCGAAGAGCACCTCTGGTTCTTTGCCCGACTCAAGGGCTGCGAGTCGGACGCGGTCCAACGCGAAATCGACGACATGGTGCGAACGTTGCAAATCGAAGATCGGCGGCGTTTTCAAACGCGAATGCTTTCGGGCGGAATGAAGAGAAAATTGTCCGTCGGAATAGCGCTGATAGCCGGATCCAAGGTACACAGAATGACGATGCGTGAAATAATATTCTATCTTTGATTTCTAGATTGTTATGCTGGATGAACCGACATCCGGCATGGACCCGTCGGCTCGACGAGCCACCTGGGATCTTCTAGCAGAGAATCGCAAGGGTAGAACGATTTTACTGACAACCCATTTCATGGAAGAGGCAGACTTCCTCGGCGATCGCATAGCTATAATGGCCAACGGGAAAGTCCGGTAAGAAGCATCCCAACCCCACTCACTTTTCTTTTCAATAGGATTTTTTTTTCCAGATGCTGTGGTACTTCGTTGTTCTTGAAATCGAAGTACGGCGTCGGCTATCACATGACGATCGTCAAGGATCCGGAACGTTGCAACGTGCCCGTGCTGACCGGCGTCGTCCAATCGCACGTGCCGAGTGCCGGACTCGAATCGCAGCACGGTCGCGAGGTCACCTATTTGCTTCCGCGCGAAGCGACCGCCCAATTCGCGTCGATGTTCACCGAATTGGAGAAACGAAAGACCGACTTGGGCATTGCGAGTTACGGCGCTTCGTTGACGACGATGGAGGAGGTGTTCATCAAAGTCGGCGAGGAGGCCGATAGCGAGGAAGAAAAGCAAAACGGCGGCGGCGCCGTAGTCGTCGACGACGATTCGCCGACGTCGTCGGAGGACGCCGCTCTCATCGAGTCCGGTTCAATGCAGGAATACCTCGGAGGCAAGATGAGGCTCAATGCGGGCTTGACGTTGGCTCTGCAACAATTCTACGCCATGTTCATGAAACGATTTCTCTACTGTCGACGAAACAAGATGGCTTTGATCACCCAGTTCATGTTGCCGGTCGGCTTCACGTTGCTCGGTTTGATTCTGTCCAAGACGCTGCCGTCGCCGGGCGATTCGCCGCCCATAACGCTGACGACGGCCCAGTACGGCACGAACAACGTTCCCTTCGGTAATTTCACTTCGACTGGCGAAGACGACGTAACGGCGAATTTGACTCGCTACTATGCGAGCCAGTTTGCCGACGGCAAAACGACGCCGATACACGTTCGAGGCGAAGATATTGAAAGTTTTATTCTCGATACGGCGGACTTGAGAGGTCCCAGTTTCAATACGGAGTATCTCGTCGCCGCATCGTTCAATGCCAGCGACGACGAAATCAACGCGACGGCGTGGTTCAATAATCAGGCGTTTCACGCGATCGGCGCGACGTTGACGGCAATGGACAATGCCGTCATGCAAACGTGGTCGAACGGCGAGCACACGATAACGACGACGAATCATCCTTTGCCGCGAACTCTCCGCCAGATTGCCGACGATTTGAACATGTAAGGGGGAAAAGGATAGATAGATAGATAGATAGTCGTTTCCTTCTTTTGATTTTTGTCTCGTTGTTTCGTAGCCCTGTCGTTGGATTTACGGTCGCCTTCGAATTGCTATTCGGCATGGCGTTTCTGACGTCGACTTTCGTTCGTCTCGTCGTCGAGGAAAAGGAGAACAAGGCGAAACACGTCCAGTTCGTCAGCGGCGTGACGCCGCTGAGCTACTGGCTCTCCGCCTTCGCTTGGGACATGATCAACTACATGGTGCCCTCGTTCGTCGTACTCATTCTATTCGCCGCCTTCAACGTTTCGGCCTTCGTCGATGGCGGTCGCCTAGGCATCGTCCTGTTCCAATTGTTTCTCTACGGTTGGAGCATCATACCGCTCATGTATCTACTCGGCTTTCTCTTCTCCAAACCGTCGACGGCGTTCATTCTATTGACGCTCTTTAATATCATAACAGGCGAACTGGCCATACTCGTCATTCAGATTCTCATGGTGCCGCAGCTCGGCTTGGAGAACATAGCCAAGACGCTCAAGTGGGTCTTTCTCGTCTTGCCTAACTACTGCCTCGGTCAGGGTCTCATCGATATGTACACGAATCACGGCAACATCGAAGCGTGCGCTGCCGCCGAACAATTATGCCGCGAATTGAACATCACCTTCCAGACGAACTACATGTCGTGGGAAAACGGCGGTCAGGGTCGCTATTCCGTCTTCATGGCGTGCGAAGGTCTTCTTCTCATCGTCGTCGTCGTTCTGATCGACGCCGGCATAGCGGAGAAAGTCTGGTACAAATTGTCCGGAGTCAAACGTCATCTGAGCAGTCGAATAGAGATCAACGTCACGGCGACGGACGAGGACGTCGTCGCCGAGCAGAAACGAGTTCGCGAGCTCGCCTTGCAGTCGTCGTTTCAAAGCAACGACGGCGATTTGCTTCTCGTCAACGATTTGTGGAAGATCTATAGTCGCGGCTGCTGCGGCGGCGATTCCGTTACGGCGGTCGCCGGCGTCGGTTTGGGCGTGCAGCGAGGCGAGTGCTTCGGCCTGCTCGGCGTGAACGGCGCCGGAAAATCGACGACGTTCAATATATTGACGGGCGATTTGATGGCGACGCGCGGAACGGCCTATTTGGATTCGTACGATATTCAAAATGATATGCAGGAGGTGAAAGCGCGTCGTCTTTTAGGTTCTTTCCTCATTCTAATTCGTTCGTTTTTTTTTCTCTTCTCTCAGGTTCGTCAGCGGATTGGGTACTGTCCTCAGTATGACGCTCAGATTAGCTTGCTAACTGGTCGCGAGCTTTTGACCATGTTCGCACGATTGCGCGGCGTTCCCGAGCGGAAAATTCCGCGCAAGGTGAATCTTCTCATGAAGTCACTTCTTCTCATGCCCTATGCCGACAAACTCAGCGGAACGTACAGGTACGACGCTTCAACGATAACCGTTTGTTGTATTCCATCCGATCGTTGCTCTCTCTCTAGTGGCGGAAACAAGAGAAAATTGTGCACGGCCATATCGATGATAGGCGATCCGCCCGTCGTGTTTCTCGACGAACCGACAACGGGAATGGATCCGGTCGCTCGACGTCAATTGTGGGACGCGCTGTCGGCAGTCCGAGAAAACGGACAATGCATCATCATCACGTCTCACAGGTAAAAAAAGAGAGATTGAACCATGTAAACATCTCTCCTCTCATGGTGTGTTTGCCTGTCTTAGTATGGAAGAATGTGAAGCCCTTTGCACTCGTCTCGCCATCATGGTCAACGGCCAATTCCAGTGTCTCGGCAGTCCCCAGCACTTGAAGAATCGCTTCGGAAGCGGATACACCGTGACGGGGCGCGTGGGCGTGGCAGACGTTGACCGGTTCCGTCGTTTCATGACCGAAACGTTCGCCGAGTGCGTGCTGAAGGAAGAACATCAGGGCCTGTTGACGTTCCAAGTCGACGGCGTTTCGTGGGCTTTTGTTTTCGAGAGCATGGAAAAGTCGCGCTTGCTGATGAACGTCGAAGACTATTCCGTGTCGCAGACGACGTTGGAGCAGGTCTTTCTCATGTTCGCGCGCCAGCAGAGGGAGGATCCGCGCGCAAAAGCGCTTGAATGACGATTTAGGGCTGCGAACTCTTTTTAACAGTGACTATCTCTTTTTTTGTGCTGTAGTAGTAGTAGTAGTGGCTTGAAGACAATTGAACGCGCGGCCCTTTTGCTCTATTCTTTTCGGAAGCCTTTTAGAAAAGTAGAAGTGAGTAAATTGTGCGGGAGCGCTGGTAGACGAAGCGTAGGATTGCTAACCAATGAATGGATGCGAGAAAGGGCCTCGGAAGAATTGCCCTGGTAATTAAGGAATAAGTTCAAAACTACGTTTTGAGACTCACCAGCGCGCTGAATACGAGCTGTAGCCTTCGCAAAGGCAACATCTAGCTTCTCCCTGTACATTTCTATGACTACGCCTAGCGTGCGTACAATAACGAGAAAATACACTACTGTTTCTTACTGTTCGATTTTCACCGTTTGGGGACGCGAGAAAATGTCAAGGTTACCACCGGAAAAGATCGAAGAAGTAAAACAGGCTATCCACGATCAGCTAAATCGCGAAGGCATCGAAGCGAAAGTCGAAGAGGCCGTCGCCGCGCTGCTAGAAGAAAACGGAGACGACGTGGAACCAGAGAACGACTTACCGCAACGACGCAGACACTTCGCTCCTCACGAGAGCATAGTCGATGAATTGGTGCAGTCCCTGCAGATGACGTCACATTTTCCAATTCGACACGATCGCGCACCAGAGGTCCCCATCACTACAGCCAAAGTCACCCAAGGTAACGCACGCAGACGTTCCAGAGAATAAGCCGATTGAAAATTAGCATTGACAGTTGGTCTCTCCGTTCGCGTTCTGAGAGGCAAAGCATTTGTCGACCAATTGGCAGCAGAAGACAATTCCCTTTGCTCTACCTTCACGCTCTATCTCTACTTTCGCGGTCAGCGTTTCAAATCGAAGCCCGTTCCTTGCTCCTGCGATCCGCCTTTTGACGAAACGTTCCTATTCGACTTTCCCCCATCCGTCACGCTGCTTCGAGATCTTCTTGGCGTTTCTGAACCCCTTCACGTCGTCGTTATCAAAACCGACGCGCTCGGCCAACGAGAGCTAATCGGATCTCATCACGTGGAGTGGCGACGAGCGCTCGCCTCGTCGACAAACCAATTTGCCATGGCAACGGAAATTCACGGCGTCGGCGCGCAGGCCGGAATCGCGTGCGGAATTCTCGAAATTCTATTCAAGATCGTACCCTGTATGGGCGCTCGATTGAAGGACGACGTCGTCACGGCGCAAGTGAGTTTGGAGCAGGGTCGAAGCGCTGAACAGCAGCGACTCTTTTTCGCCTACGCCAAGCAGTGGTGGCGAGAGTATCTCCAATGTCGACCGGCTCACGCGAGTCGTCTCGTCAAGGTTTTCGCTCAGGACGAGACGGGTCGAAGTCGGCTCGTCTGCTCGTTCTTGACGCCGCTCGTCGGCGGACGACTGATCGAGAGTCCGCGCGCGGCGGCGCGATTCGTCAGCTTGATCGAGTATGAGAGAACGCCGACGGTCGGCGGCGATAGCAAGCCGGAATTGTGGGCGAGCATGGGAGCGTTTCTCTCTAAGGGAGCTGGGGTAGGTCGCATTTCTTCATATGGAGGCTTCTATGTTTTGGTTCTCTATCTATCTCTTCAGAATTGCGAGGATCACGCCGTATTGCTCTGCTCTCTTCTGCTTGGATTCGGCTTGGACGCTTATGTGTGTATTGGGACGAAGTCCAAGGGGACGGCGCACGCTTGGGTGGCGACGATCGGTCACTCCGGTATCGTGACGTTTTGGGAGAGTCTGACCGGTCACCGGTGGGTCCTATAGAACAAAACTACGAATAGATCGACGTCTTTCACTTTCGCTTTCTAGGTATACTCATCAGAGACCTGAACTTGGGGAGCCGACAATTCGTTCGAACGATATTCCGTATAGAACTGTCGGCTGCGTCTTCAGTCATGAAGCCTTCTATGCCAATTGCCAGGCAATGCATTAAAGAGCAGTTATCGATGATTTGTTTTCATTGCCCATCTCTGTATGTAGCCGACTGATGCTCTGGTGTCGTGCAACTTTGACTTGACAGATGCAGCCTGTTGGAAAGAGATGAATCCGGGCGCAATAGAGTCCGCCTGCGCGGCCCTTCGTCAGGTAACGCGGAGAATACGCCGCCAATATCGAAATTGAATATGCGTGCACTTACATTACATCAGCCGAGTTTTCCAACGCTAAGCCGATCGACACTGGATCCAGCCGTAGCGAGCCACAAACTGGAACAAGAACTAAAGACACTAGCAGCTGAACATCGCAGCGTAAATTGACCTGCTTTCCACCGGCCCTATAACATTATCTTCCCCAGGTACTCGGTCTAACGAGCCACTGGAATGATCAACTGTCGTATTACCTCGCCCCGGCGCTTTCGTCCTACGAACTGGAACAGAGCACGGGCGTCAGCGTCGGCAACGACGAATTCCAGCAGGCCGTGCGACGCGCCGTGCCGAGCGGACACACATTCAAAGCCTTTCCGATCCAGTTCATCCACGCCAATTCAAGACGTATCTTCGCCACCGCCATGCAATCGACGACGTGCAAGGAAATCGTCGAATGCAACGGCGACCAGGTCGATCTCGCCATTCGCGCGTCAGTCGTCGTCTATCCGGAGGCTATCCAGGCCGTTTGGATTATGTTCGCGTGCACGTATAGATCGATTATATAAAAAAAGAGGAGGAAATGACTTTATCAGTACAGTCGAACCCCGCTGCAACGACCACCCTTCGGACACGTAATAGGTGGTCGCTAGAGCGAGGTGGCCGCCCACCCGAAAATGTAGTGTAGGCGGAGAACGTGTAGTGTTCTCCTTAAAAGTGGTCATTATAACGGGGTGGCGGTCAACTGAGGTGGTCACTAAGCGGGGTTCGACTGTACCCGAGTTTTCGCATCGTTTTCTCGCATATGCGCTCAACGTCGGCGATTGCGTTCGCTCCCAGATCCTTTCGCCACGCGTCGACGCGCGGCGGATTGAAGACGTCGCTTCGCGTCGCCTGCAGAATGCGATGCTCGGCGGCGAGCGGCAGCGGCAGGCCGACGAAGTTGTAGATCGCCGTCGCTATTCGCACGGGCTCCCGCATCAAATCCTCGAAGCGATAAAGCCGATAGTTGGACGACGGCAAAGCGGCGTTGATTCGTAACGCCGCTTCCGTATTCGCCTTCCACAGCGTCGCTAGGAGTTCGTGCGCCGCCAGTTTCTTCCCGTCGCGAAACGACTCCTCTAGACTCTTGTATTCGGTCGGATAACCGGTGCCGACGTTGCAGTGACTGTGCAACGATTCGAACATGGACTTGAGTTTCGATTCGACATCGACGGCGCTTTTCATCGTCGACGCAACCCAGGCACGCGGATCGCGCACGAAAAAGATCGCGTGAAGAATCGAACCGGTTCGATTAACTATCCACGGCAATTTGAGATTCATGTTCTGCCCGTCGGAGAGAAGCGCGACGATCGAGCCGGGATGTTCCCAACGAAGGGCTTTGAGCGCTTTCCACTCGGCCGTTTGACGTGCCGTCGACTTGAATAAGGACTCGGGACGAGTGAAATAGGCGCGAAACCAGTCGCCGATTCTCGGATGATCGCGCGACCACTCGCACGCTTCCGAATAGCCGTCCTTCAAGTAGACGACGTCGGCGTCGCCGAGCGGCGACGAGCCGAGACGCACGTGAAATATGTCCGTTTCGTTCGTCACGAGCGCGGCGACGAGATCGACGCCGGCGTTGGGAAGCGACGCGACGAATAGAGCGGGCACGAGCGGCGAACGAGACGTCGGCACTTTCAAGCGTTCCATCGCCGACGAAGCGTGCCGCGTTTGATACAGATAAAGCGGCAGGCTGACGAAACAAAAGAGGAAGATAAAAACGACGAAACAATGAACGTCGACCTTCGCCTTTCGTTTGAAGTAGAATAGAGCGACGCCGGTCATGATTATGACTGCTAATAGCAGAGAAATCATCATCATAACATTTCCGTCGCCCAATCGCGATGTCGCTCGTTTATTTTCTCGCGTTTCCGTGACATTGAGCTCGATTCCGAATTTCACCGATTCGATGTCAATAACGTCAACGCTTCCGTAGCCGAGAAATCCCATATAGTCGAGTCGGTGTTGAACCGATCGATAATCGGTCACGAGTTTAGCGCGATACGACTGACGACCGACGAAATCGACGACAACTGTCACGCCAATCGACGAATCGACGATCAAGCTGAAACGACGCACGTCGGGAGCGCCGGCGCCGCGAAACAGATACGCGACGCGCGTGCGAGGAAAGTCCAATTCGAACGAGATGTTCAAAAAGTGCGTTCGTATGAATCCGCCGCCGCGCGGCTGATCGTACAATCCCGTCGTGCCGTTCGCCGAACTCTCTTCCTCGTTCGCCGTCACCCAGTCGACGTAGTACGTTTCGTCGTCGAGATTCAACGTCGCTCGTCGACGTCGATCGACGATTCGAAACGGCGCTTGACGATTGTGAAAGTAAGCGTTCATCGACTCCAATTGACTGTCCGGTTTCGTTTCGACGTGATCGACGACGAGCAGGACGTCGTCGCAGAGGAGATACGTCGCTCGATAGACGCTCTTCAGTTTGAGATGACTGTGATAGGCGCGCGCCGCTTCGCCGGCGACGAAGACCATGCCGTCGCGACGCGACGCGGTGACGACGTCGGCCCAAGCGCGTTCCATTCCGGGCGACTTCCAGTCGAGCCACTTGCCGCATTCGCCCAATTGGCCTTCGTCCGGCGCGCGACACTTTGTCGCGCGCGACGGGCGAAACGTGAGCGCGTTGTTGAGAAACGTGAACTTGGGACCGTAGAGCGCTTCGGTGACGAACGGCTTGCCGCGCGGATAGAAAACGAACGAGTTCTGATCGGGATGCTCGTGACCGGGATTGAGCGATCCGCGCCAACTGGTCAGCCACGGAAACGTGTGATTCTCGACGGCGACGTAGACGCCTCGACCGTGAAGGGGTCCCGATTTGAACGAGAAAAACGTCTTATCGGCGTCCGCAGCGCCGTTATACGTCACCAAGCCGGCGTCGCTGAAGCGCTGAAGCGAATCGAAATCGGAAAGCGGCGATCGTTCGGGAACCGACGCATCGTACCAGATGTATTCGGTGTGAAGAGTGGACTCTCCCATGGCATTGGTCGTTGAACTGCTGGCTACGTCGAGTCGCCACTGTCGCACGCGCGACGCTAGCCAATTGGCGTAGCCGTTCCGCAACACAAAGGCGTCTAAAAAGACGAGCTGGCTCTCTGGTCCGTAGAACCACGTCGCCCCCGAATCGCCAATGCCAATGATTTCGCGTCGACCGGGCAACGTCGTGCCGAGCGTGAACCTGAGGTACTGTTGTAGCCAGAATTCGCCGGTCAAATTGACTCCCATGTGACGTTGCATGAGAAAGACGTACTGAGTCAGCGATCGCGTTGTGTAGCTCCCATATCCCGTTCCCTCGTCCATCGAACCGTCAACGACCAAATTGAGCACTTCGATCGTTCGACGAAAATGCGCGGCGGCAAAATTTCGCCACGTCGTTGCAACGCCGGCGTGCTTCGTCGTCGTCTTGACGACGAGTATAGCGCTAGTGAGTAGCGCTATAGTGTTCGTGGCCACGTGATTTTGCACGTACGAATGACCCCACCACGCCTTTCTCGCCCGATCGTATATCTCCGCGGTCACGTGAACGATTTTATCCATATAAATTTTTCGCCGTTTTTCGTCTAATCGATCGTAGATGAAATCGTACGCCGACACGAAGCCGATCAACGAGTGGCAGATCGGCACTTCGTCGAGAGGCGACGGGGCGACTTTCCAGTCGGGATAAGCGGCCATGTTGTCCATGGCTTTGATTACGTGTTCTTCGATTTTTTTGTCGTTTGGACGGAGTAGGGCGTAGAAAGCGCACGGTGCGAGTCGATTGCCGTATTCTTCGTTCCATCGCGATCCAAATTTCTTCCAATCGGTCGGCGCTAGTAGTGTCGTCGGCGATGCTTTGACGCGATCGACTAGGATCTTGAGTCGGGTGAAAATCGGCGCGTGGGTTGTCGTCGATTTCGATCGCAGCGAGGCGACGTCCGCCGACGTAAAGTAGAGCATAGGATGAAGCGACGAGTCGCCGTTGACGTCAACGAGACAGGCGAAGAACAAAACACCTAGAATCATCGCCAGACCAAGAAAACAGAACATCCAGTAGGTAGACTAGCGTGCTCTAAGTTTGACGTCACGAGAGCTCGCCCGCACATCAAATTTACATTTTTGAGTACAGACGGATTCGACTTCTAATTAAAGCATGGCAGATCCAAAGTGGGAAGAATTGATTGATTGTTATAGGGCAGCTGTGACGTTGCTTTCTGAAGACATCAATGTTCTGGTAGATGGCTTTCTCGAAGCAAAGCTGATTACCCTTGACACGTACAGCACATTTCGACAAGAGTACAATAGAAAATCAAAGGAGGATTTAACTAGAGATCTTCTGGGTTCACTTATGAAACGTCCTTCTCCAAGCTTCAACACATTCTGTGCAGTTCTTGCAAGTCAAGACAAAAGCTCTCTGAGCAAAAAGCTTCTAGAAAAGATCAACAATGGTCAAGGCTCAGTTCCGACTGAGGAAGTCCAGAGTCCGTCGGTTCCTCCGGTTCCTCCTGACCGTGACCGCTCGGAAGACGAGCCTAAGCCTAAAGAACGCGCACTATCACGTGAACCGGTGGCGGAAGAAAAGGAAATGGAAAGTCCGTCGCTTACCGAAATCTTGAAGGAGAGCCAAGCTGACATAACACCTCAGCCTGTACAAGTCGCACCTGAGGACGAAGCAGGAAAACTTTGCTCGCTAAAGATTGTGCCACATGACTACCAATTCGACTTGGCTCAGTTTGGTGTAGGGAAGAAGAACTCCATTGTAATAGCAGGCACAGGAACTGGCAAAACCCTAGTAGCCGCAATTGTTTTTCACTCACTGTGGAACCGGCAACTTGAAGAAGCAGACAGGCTCGAAAGAAAGAGCAAAAGATGCAAGAGCATTTTTATTGTTCCGGATAATGCACTCGTAGAGCAGCAGAAAGATCGCTTTCGTCAGTACCTTGATGGACCAAAAGTCGGAACGCTTAAAGCTGGTTGCGGGACAAGACTGCAAACATATTTGCAAGACTTCGATGTTGTGGTGATGACGGGTGGGCTGTTCCTTGACTACACGAAATTCGAAAGTGACGTACTTGAACAATTGTCTCTTATAGTTGTCGACGAATGTCATAATGTCGTCGCTGGACAACACCAATACAACCGATTAATGAAGGAAGTGATTGGAAAGAAAACGTCAGGAAAAACCATTCCTCTAATCCTTGGTCTGACAGCGTCGCCTGGAGCGGGTGGCACTACCAAAGAGGTCGATAAGGCGACTGATCGCCTGATTGAGCTCTGTGCACTACTTGATGCCAAAGACATTGCAATGCACAACGAAGACAGCTACTACGATCCCAAGAACTGGACTGATGTAAAACGAGTTCCTCGACGACCTCGTGCGGACAGTGTCATAAAACACATTACCGAAGCAATGATCGATTTTGAGAACAAGCTGAGTGCAGAGAACGGTGATGAGCTCAATAGGCCAGCGCAAGGGTCACGGAGCTATGACATATGGGCCACTACGCTGCGAAATGATGGTATTTTGCAAGAAAAGTTCGCCTTCCAAATACTTGGTGATTGTTTGTGGAAACTAAATACAGCCTTAGAAATTTATGAAGATGCAGATCTTGCAGCAGTTAAAATTCATTTGCAGAAGGCAAAAGAGAGTTTGAAAGAAGGGCCACGCTTAGACGAAAAGAGCGTAACGGAAGACGTAGAACACTGCTATAACAGCCTACTCTCCAAGTTTCAGTCTGTTGTTGGTCATCCCAATGCAAAGCTTGACACTCTTAAGAAAGAGCTGCTGCGCATTTTTCGTAGTACGCCACCAGAAGGCACAAATTCCCAAGTCCAAGTCATATTGTTTGTGTGTACTCGAGCACAAACCAAAACGTTTGAAAGGTTTATTAGAGACGACGAGCAACTCAACACTGTTGTAAAGCCAGTCACTCTTACTGGCATAGGGTCAGAAAGTAAAGATCAGATGTCTCTTGTTAAGCAGCAAAGACATCTTGATAAATTCAGATTGGGTAAATGCAATCTTCTCGTCGCTACTTCTACAGCTGAAGCTGGAATTGATATTCCTAGTTGCAGAGCGATTATCAGATACAGTTATGTCAGAAATGAAATTAGTCACGTCCAGATGGCTGGAAGAGCCAGAGCAAAGCATAGTGAAAGAATCCTCATTGTAACAGAAGACAGCTCAGACGAAAGACGCGAAATTCGAAACAAGGACAGATTAGTAACAATGCATAAGGCTTTGAAAAAAATTGACGAGATGAACAAAGAAAAACAAGAAAAGCTGATTGACGAAAAGCAAAAGATCATAATGGTGGAATTGGAAGCAGAAACAGAAGAAAGAAACAATCGTCGTGCAAACAATATGTCAGAAGAAGTCGCACATGTCACGGTACACTGCAGCACTGCCGAATGCGAGACTGTTCTCTGTACCCTAGGTGACCTAAAGGAAATGAATGGCTCAAAATTGGTAGTCAAAGGCGTCGAAATATTTTAGAAAAGGTGGAAAAGGTGAAGAATGCAGAAGAGAAAATGGCCAGGCAACATGGAGACAGAAGAAAGTACGACCTTCGGTGCAAAATATGCACGCAGTCTGTCGGAGCAATTATACAGTGCAAAGGATTGGATAAAGAGCATCCCTGTCTTGCATGTAGAAAAATAAAGTTGAAAAGAGCCGACGGATCTCCGGTGAAGCTGAGAAAGAGATGGGCGGAATACGAAAACGAACTTACCTTTAGATTTGAACCTTTTAATAGCGCGTGATTTTTTTGTAATTTGGACTGAGCACAAACAGGCTAGCCGTTAGGCCACTAGCTAAGGCTACCACTCAAAAACATTATCCCTTCTTTCGGATGAACGGACGGCTATCTCCCTGAGATGCATAAACCCAGAAAGAACTTGAAGCCGGAGATACGAAGGCTGCACGACAAATTTCAGCGACCTAATTTGGAACTCTTCGTGACGACCATTAGACGTCGCATTACAAACGCCAACGTCCGTGTCCCAATTGAGCCATACTTCATCCCACTCGCGCGCGGAGATGCACAAGCCCTGCGAACTGCTTGAACGACAATCAGAAAGGATCTCAAACGCAAACACAGTAAGCTCGTCTTCGACGGCAGTATTCGGCGGCGAGAAGAAATCCACGATCTTGATCGACGCAGAAAAATCGTCAGACGCTGCATAAAGAGTGAGGACCATCTGGCCACGCTTCAGTCCCGGAAAATTATAGATAACAGTGGGTAAGGCATGGAAGAACGATCGAGCATCAAACTGAATCACGTAGTGACTGCTGTTGGTCGGATCTAGAATGCGAGAGACGCCCTCGACGCCGTACGACGTGAAATAACTTCCGTTGTAATTCGTCGTGTCGTTGAAGATGACGACGTCGTTGATCGACGTGTGCTGCGTCGTTTCAGTGAGCCAACGAGGATCAAAGACAAAGACGGTCTGGCGAAGAGCTCCCTTTGTTCGAGGAGAGAAGAGGAAGAAGAATGTGATATTCCCGGGGATTCGGTTGTGTTTGGGGAAATGAATTTCTTTACCTGTCCCGCTGATGCAACCACGTTTCCGTTTTCCATTTCTTTGCCGGTCGCATAGGCTGTGCCAGAATCGTGGCCGTACTCGTAGGGTACGTCCATGTAAGGATCGCGATACAGTTCGCGAAATCCGTGCCAAGTCGAGCCTTCATCATACGACACAGCACCGTGGATAACCTGAAGAGTTATAAGGGGAGAGGAAAAAACAAGTGAATACGCAAACCTGACGAGATCTTCCGAATGCGTCATCGCCGTCACTGATCAAGCCGTTATTCCATATCAGAAGAATACCGGGATCGTCCTAAATAAAATTCTCAAGTTGCTACATCTGGATGCGGCGGAGTCCTTTACTCTCGCTCTGAGCCGCATCAGTTCAGGCGGCGAGGAATAGGACGCAAATCGAGTCGGCGACGGCGTGCTCCACGTCGAACCGTAATCGAGCGAGAACGATTCGTACAAGACCGGCTGACTCGTTCGCATTAACATCCACAGAGTTCCGTTCAGCAATTCTATGACAGCCGGCTCGTTGGCGCCGTCGCCACCGTGTGGCGACGGCACGACTAGTTCAGGCGTTGCTTGTGACCACGTTATGCCAAAATCGTCCGAATAGAAGACGATGACATTGCACAATCCATAGGGAGGACTTGTTGAACTTCTCGCAGAATAATGAATTGGGAATAACAGTCGACTACCGTTATTCACGACGATGGGTCTACACATGGAGTAAATTAAGGTCTCTTATACAGTACTACTGTTCAATTAAAAGCTCCTACGCATTGTCGTCATCTATGTTTCGGACTTTTATGAGTAAAATCACATTGCAAACGCTAAGGCTTTGGTAGGTAGACTATCTTTGGTAGACTACTGTATCTTTGTTTCCTGCTTTTCCTACCCGTTTTTGCAACAGCGATCAGATGATCAAAACGTTAGTACAGCCAGTGCAAGCCAAACTTTGAACTGAGGCCCCCTTCGGTAACTAAGCGTCGTTTGACTGTTTAGAGCAAAAAAACGGGCGTCTTTCACGTAGATAACTTTAAAAAAAGAAAAAAATTTGCGACACTTGACACAAACCACACGGAAGACGGCGCTATGGAGGTTTATCCGAGGTGCCTCACAGGCGCATTGGAGAGAGTGACTAGGAAGGCCGGAGCTCTTGGAGATTGACCATGCAGCCACCGTGCCATGATGGTCACACCTTCGGGATTATTTATTTTAAGAATCTCAAGCACGAACAGGGAAGGGTGGTGACAGAAAACAAGGCAAAAACTCTAGCATAACTGGGGCCCTAAAACTACGAACATCATGCGGGGAACTAATAGGGGCAGGGGAGTGGGGGAGTATATTATGAGTCTAGCAAACGCATACGAAGTTAGGGAAATGCGCTTGGTCAGCAAAATCAAAGTGTTATGTCCGCTCTATAACGGGCAGTTGAACGTGCGCTACACTAAATAACCAAAACGGTACCAAACAGATAAGACTTTACTTATATCTGTGAGAGCTCTTCTTACGTGTGTGGCAGAGTGCCGACGTTCTCCGACATGACGACCTGAGGCGACGGAAAGATATTTCTGTTCCGTGGATGGCGTCCGTCCGGGAGCGATCCGTTTGTGGAAAAATGAAAAAGCGCCAGTGCGGTCGTCTGGTCCGTGGTTCTCTTGCTGATACCAATGTGAAGCGACGAGACGCCGTTGAACTGCTGGAGACTGACACGAGGACCGTCACGTCCCCACCAACCCTTTGTCGGATCCAAGTAGCCGGTCGGAAGATCGAGAAAACAGAAGGGCGTCTTCCAAACTAAGCCGCCGTCGTACGAATAGGACACCCACAACTGACATTGTAGGCAGTCCCACGAGTAGAATGGGTCATTGAAGGCCGCTGAGTCAGATTTACGCATGTAGAACATGAGGACCGGAGCTGATTCGTTTGGATTCGATCTGGGAAGTTGGAGGAAGTCGGGCTTGGTGAGACGCCAACCCAGAGGGTCGTAGTCGTCGTGAAAGACGAAGTCGACGTCGGGAAAGATGGGATGAGTGACGTGTTTCGTCGAACAAACGCCGAACAGGAGGAGTAAAAGAAGTGTAAAAGGCTTCTCAATAATCGCATTGTTGCGGTGAAGGAGCGTGCAAGCATGAAGCATCGATAGAGACTTCTAAAGCAGCGTGTCACGAGAACAGAAATTAACATTTTTGAGTACTTTTATCACGCAGCCTACCAAAGACGACTGATGAACATTGGCCTGCATGGCCACCCAACTAAACATCTTGCTACTTCCAACTTAGAGCTTAATAATTGTGCACTGTATACAAAGCAGTTCTGCAGCAACTGGAAAACACTAATTTAACCGCTCTCGGGTGAACCGACGAAGATCTCCCTGAGGTACATGAACCCGGTGGAGACCTGGAGCCGAAGATACGACGGCTGCATGACGAACGTTCGAGAAAAAATAGGCAACTCCAGATGATGTTCGGAGATACCATCAAACGTCACATTACATATGCCAACATCCGTGTCCCAATCAAGCTGCACTATATGCCACTCCTGTGCGGAGAGACATGGACCTTGATCATCTGCTTCATCGCAACCGGAGAAGGTTTCGAATGCAAACGAAGCCAGCTCGTCTTCAAAGTAAACGGTCGGAGGCGAGAAGAAATCGGCGATCTTAATCGAAGCAACGAAATCCTTAGAAGCAGGATAAAATGTTAGGATCAACTGGCCTCGCTTCAATCCCGGGAAATTGTAGACTACAGTGGGAAAGACTAAGGGATCCGTGAGTCCGCGAGCGTCGAACCGAATCACGGACAAATTGCGACTGCATGAGGTATTGGTTGGATCTAGAATGCGCTCGACGCCCTCGACGCCGTACGACGTGTAATAATTCCCGTCGTAATTTGTCGTGTCGTTGACAACGGTGACGTCGTCGATCGACGTGCGCTGCTCGGTTTCAGTGAGCCATTGAGGATCAAAGACAAAAACGGTCTGACGAAAGGGTGCCTTCAGAGGAGCGGGGTGACGAGATGGATAATACGGATTAAACTTTTTTACCTGGCCAGTTGACACGATTACGTTTCCGTTTTCCATTTCCTTGCCAGTCGGATAGGCTGCACCGTGATCGCCGTCGTAGCCTTGATCCATAATGGGATCGCGATAGAGTTCACGAAACCCTTGCCAAGTAGAGCCTTCGTCATATGACACAGCGCCTTGGATAACCTGGGAAATAGTAGAAAACAGACACACTGAGAGACTGAGAAACGCCAACCTGACGAGCTATTCCGTATCTTCCGTCTGCATCACGAAAGAAGCCATTGGTCCATATGACAAGAATACCCGGTTTGCCCTATAAAGATATTCTCAAGTTCTTCCTCTAAAGATTGCAAAGTCTTTTACTCTCGCTCTGAGTCGTATCAGATGAGCTGGTGAGTCATATGATGCAAATCGAGTCGGCGACGGTACGCTCCACGTTGACCCGTGATCATGTGAGTACGATTCATATAGAACAGGCTGATTCGCTCGTATCAACATCCACAGGGTTCCGTTCAGCAATTCGATGACGGCCGGCTCGTTGGCGCCGTCGCCACCGTGTGGCGACGGCACAACTAGTTCAGGCGTTGCTTCTGACCACGTTATGCCAAAATCGTCCGAATAGAAGACAGTGACATTGGCACGTCCATAGGGAGGTGCTTTTGATCTTGCGACGTAGTGAATGGGAAATAACAGCCGACTGCCGTTATTCACAACGATGGGTCTAAATGCAGAATACACAGAGTTTCGAAAAAATTGACTCCATCCTCCCAAAGATATTACGTACGTGTGCGGCACGGAAGCCACTTTACGTGGCATGACGAGCTCAGCGGGCGGAAATACGTCTCTGCTTCGCGGATCGCGACCGTCGGGAAACGATCCGTTCGTCGAAAAGTGAAAAAGAGCCAAATTGGCATCTGCCACCTTGCCAATGCCGAAGTGAAGTGACGAAACGCCGTCGAACTGCTGGAGACAGACGCGAGGACCGGCGCGCGCCCACCAGCCCAGGGTCGGGTCCAAATAGGCGGGAAGAGCGAGAAAAGGAAAGGCCTTATCCCAAGTCATGCCGTAGTTGTACGAGTAAGCGATCCAAACTTGGCAGTGCTTGCAGTCGGTTGAGTAGAACGGAGGAGTATCGGAATCCATCGAGCCGGATCGACGCATGTAGAACATGAGAACTGGAGGCGAGTCGTTTGGATGCGACTTGGGAAGTTGGAGGAAGTCGGGCTTGGTGAGACGCCAACCGAAAGGATCGTAGTCGTCGCGAAAGACAAAGCTGACGTCGGGGAAAACGGGATAAGTAATATTTAGCGAGTCAGCTTGCCAGCAAACAGCGAAAAGAAGGAGAAGTCGAAGCATTGTTGGGTGATGGTTGGAGGTATGTATGTTAGCATCCCCGTATAAAAACAAGGCATAATAGCCGAAATTTCGTTGTAACTTGACTGTGCATTGTATACCAATGCGTTTAGCCGCAAAACCCGCTAGACTTACTAACAGCTCTGCAGCAGCAACACCAAGCTAAACACTCTTGGGTAAACCGACGAAGATCTCCCTGAGGTACATGAACCCAGCGGAGACCCGAAGACGAAGATATGACGGCTGCATGACGAACGTTCGAGAAAACATAGGCAACTTCAGATGATGTTCGGAGATACCATCGAACGTCACATTACATATGCCAACATCTGTGTCCCAATTGAGCTGCACTATATGCCACTCCTGTGCGGAGAGACATGGACCTTGATCATCTGCTTCATCGCAACCGGAGAAGGTTTCGAATGCAAACGAAGCCAGCTCGTCTTCAAAGTAAACGGTCGGAGGCGAGAAGAAATCGGCGATCTTAATCGAAGCAACGAAATCCTTAGAAGCAGGATAAAATGTTAGGATCAACTGGCCTCGCTTCAATCCCGGGAAATTGTAGACTACAGTGGGATAGACCAAGGAATCCGCGAGTCCGCGAGCGTCGAACCGAATCACGGACAAGTTGCAACTGCATGAGGTATTGGTTGGATCTAGGATGCGCTTGACGCCCTCAACGCCGTATGACGTGAAATAATTTCCGTCGTAATTTGTCGTGTCGTTGACGACGGCGACGTCGTCGATCGACGTGCGCTGCTCGGTTTCAGTGAGCCAGCGAGGATCAAAGACAAAAACGGTCTGACGAAAGGGTCCCTTCAAAGGAGAGGGGATGACGAGATGGATGATATAGAGAACAGGCTGGGACATTGATTAAACTTTTTACCTGGCCAGTTGACACGATTACGTTTCCGTTTTCCATTTCTTTGCCAGTCGGATAGGCTGCACCGTGATCGCCGTCGTAGCCTTGATCCATAATGGGATCACGATAGAGTTCACGAAACCCTTGCCAAGTAGAGCCATCGTCGTATGACACAGCGCCTTGGATAACCTGGGAAATAGTAGAAAACAGACACACCGAGAGACTGAGAAACGCCAACCTGACGAGCTTCTCCGTATCTTCCCTCTGCATCACGAAAGAAGCCATTGGTCCATATGACAAGAATACCCGGTTTGCCCTATAAAGATATTCTCAATTTTCTTCCTCTAAAGATTGCGAAATCTTTTACTCTCGCTCTGAGTCGTATCAGCTGAGCTGGTGAGCTATAAGATGCAAATCGAGTCGGCAACGGTACGCTCCACGTCGAACCGTGATCATGTGAGTACGATTCATATAGAACAGGCAGATTTGTTCGTATCAACATCCACAGGGTTCCGTTCAGCAATTCGATGACGGCCGGCTCGTTGGCGCCGTCGCCACCGTGTGGCGACGGCACGACTAGTTCAGGCGGTGCTTCTGACCACGTTATGCCAAAATCGTCCGAATAGAAGACAGTGACATTGGCACGTCCATAGGGAGGAGGTGCATTTGGTCTTGCAACGTAGTGAATGGGAAATAACAGCCGACTGCCGTTATTCACAACGATGGGTCTAAATAGAGAATACACAGAGTTGAAAACAGAACCCTCTCAAAGCTTACGTGTGCGGCACGGAAGCCACTTCACGCGGCATGACGATCTGAGGAGGTGGAAATACGTCTCGGCTTCGCGGATCGCGACCGTCGAGAAACGATCCGTTCGTCGAAAAGTGAAAAAGAGCGTGTTTGACGTCGACAACCTTTTCCATACCGAAGTGAAGTGACGAGACGCCGTCGAACTGCTGGAGACTGACGCGAGGACCGGCGCGTGCCCACCAGCCCAGCGTCGGGTCCAAATAGGCGGTGGGAAGACCGAGAAAAGGAAAGGCCGTCTCCCAAGTCATGCCGTAATTGTACGAGTAAGCGACCCAAACTTGACAGTGCTTGCAGTCGGTTGAGTAGAACGGAGGAGTATCGTAGTCGATCGAGTTGGATCGACGCATGTAGAACATGAGAACTGGAGGCGAGTCGTTTGGATGCGACTTGGGAAGTTGGAGAAAGTCCGGCTTGGTGAGACGCCAACCGAAAGGATCGTAGTCGTCGCGAAAGACAAAGCTGACGTCGGGGAAAACGGGATGAGAAATATTTAGCGAGTCAGCTTGCCAGCAAACAGTGAAAAGAAGGAGAAGTCGAAGCATTGTTGGGTGATGGAGCGCGTGGTTGGAGGGGTTGGAGGTGGCAATGACGTCGGCTTGCACCCGTACACTAAAGGCCCATGCATTTACAACAGGCTTTTCGTGTAGGTACATCTACCTACAGAAGTCGGTTCACACTTTGCGCAAAAATCCACGCAAGCCGTTCCCGTCTCGAGTTCGGGATTCGGCGCATTTTTGAGTCCTAGACACTTCTGAGGATTCCGCCAAACCCCAAACATCCTCTACCGTAACAATACGAAGAAACGATGGCCAGTGCGGGTCGACGGGGCGAAACGACAACGCAAAAGCCCCCGCCGCCGCACCCCGTTTCGCCGTCGCGCAAAACGGACGAACTCGAACACGCCCGCGCCAAAGCGCTCCAGTTAGAAAAGACGACGCGCTGGTGGTCCGACTGTACGGCGAGCTGGCGCGAGAAATGGGCGAAAGCCAAAGCGGAGAACGACAAGGCAACCGAAGAGATAGGCCGCCTCAAAGATCGTCTCGACGCCGCGTGGAAAGAAGTCGCCGTCCTGCGACGACGCGAACAGCATCTCGTTCAAGAGAACGAACAGTTGCGAGCGCGTTTGAGACGTCGATCGGACGACGTCGACGACGACGAGTTGTCGACGACGCGCGGTCGCCTAGCGACGGCATTGTTGACGAGTGCGACGAGCGGCACGCGACGATCGAGCGTGAGCAGCGATTCGTCGTCGATCGTCGCCGGCGGCGGCGGTTCGGAGATGCGATTTATCGACGAATTGTTGGCGAGAAGCGATTCGAGTTTGAATACGAGTAGTGCGGGCGGCGACGGAGCGGCGGCGGCGAATTCTTTGTCGTCTGAGGGAAGGGAGGAGACGGATGCGTCGAGTCGGAGCGAAGCTGTACAGCAGCAGAAGATTACGTCGACGAACATGAAATTGGTCGAGTCGCAGAAGATTATATCGAAAAATAGAAGGTTAGAGGATGTTCGTCTCGTCGTTCTTGTGCCGTCAAGTCGTGTTCGTGTAGCGAGATGGCCGAAATGAAGGAGGCGAATGGCAAATTGCAACAGGATATGAGTAGTCTTCGATTGAAGTGCGACGAACTGAAGCGCGACAGGACCGACGCTTTGAACGAGGTAGCGGGGGAATCGTGATCGTTCTCTGTACTCGCTCTACACTTGCATTCCAGTTGAAACACGCGAGAGCGAAGCATGATCGAGATCTGAGTCAGATGCGAAATCAACTCGACAACGAGTGCGCCAGTCGATTTGCGGCGGAAAAGAAACTCCAGGAATTGCGGCAACACGTGAGATGACGATGACGACGACGTACTTTCAGGTAAACAGGAAGTTTTTCTTTCCTTATATAGTTGGAAGACTTGGAGCAAGTGAATGCGGCCGAGTGGGGCAAGTGCGAGCGCTTGGAAACGGAAAAGATGGCTCTCGAACGAGAAACGAGAAAGTACAAGATTCAAGTCGACGAGCTGGAGTCGACGTTGTCGAGAAAGAATCGTCAAATCAAGGCCACGTTCGACTCCGACATGAGATCGCTACAGAGCGAAGTTCACGATAAAACACAGGTGAAGAGAAATACGTATAAATAATACCTACGATTGTGTGATGAAATGCGCAGGAATTGCTCGAGTTGAAACACGTGCAGGGGCGAATGGCGAAAGAACTGGACGACTCAGTATGGAAGAATCGACGAGACTTCTTATTGGAACGAAATCTTCTTTTGTCTAGACAGAGGAGCTTGAGCATATAAGGAAGTTAGCCGGTCAGCGGGAGCAGGAGATAAAGAGCCTGCGGTCTCGAGTCGAGGAACTCAAGAGAGAACTCGCTTCAGTTCAAGATGCTGTAAGGAGAGACAAAGTATTCGTTCTTGCTGACTTTCTGATTTGCCTCTCTTCAGTTTGACAGATCAAGCAGCAGCGAGCGTCGACTTCAACGTACCGTTGAAGAGCTAGAAGAGCAGATGGATAATCTGCAAGTTCAACTACAGCATGCCCAAACGAGGTACATATTATCAAATACATCTCTCCTTAAAATTATTTGACTTTCCTGAAGATTAAAACACCAGCCAGGAGACAAGGGGTCACAGTTTCAGTAGTCAAAAGTCGTCTTGATAGGCAGGTAGTTATAATAGAGACTCTCTTAGACAGCTATTAGTAGTGAAAACGTCACGAGGGGTACGACAATGTTGTCTATCTGAAAGGTGGCCGTTTCTAAAGCAGATCCGATAATAATTGCTCCAACGATTTGTAGTACCTGTAGTCCATGAGTTACGCCTATTCTGCTTTCTAAATAAAAACAAATTCTAAAAGATTTTGAATAGAATTCAGAGCGCCCATTACCTATGGATAAGATAATACCTAGTGCAATAATTTGACTAAGGCATCCAGCTACTGTACCCTCGACGGTTTTCATGGTTTCTTGTTGAAGAGACATAGGCACCATAAAAATAATAAATAAATAAATAAATCACACCCATACCTGGCCATTTGATTCGACCGTAACGCGATCCTATGAGAGATGCAAAGGCGTCTCCAATTCCAACGGAAAGGACGCCCGCATACTGAGCCAACAAAGACGCCACTGAAGGCACACACACATGCACAAAGAATTTCCTTATGCAATACGCTCGACGCTCACCTTTCAAGTACTTGCTGCCTGGATAAAGCCACACCGGCAAGCCGAGACCGAGGAGTAGATAGATGGGCGTAAGGACGACCACCCCTTGGTCCTGCTTGTCGAAGAACGGCGACAGGTACGCGTGAAGCGAGGCACCAAATGGCCACACGTTGAAAACGCGAACGACCTGCGAACATAAGATGCCTTGGGAATGCGATATGCTATTCCTTACCTCTGCTAGAGTAAGGACAGCCAAGGCCACAGTCGACGCAATTCGGAGAAGGTGAAAATCGCAGACAATTCCAGAAGCGAATACGAGTGCAGATAAGAAGTGAAAGAGCTTTCGGGCAACGGTCGTTCGGACATTGAATTGATTCCTTCGCTGTTGCCACCAGAAAACGACAGCAACCGAAAGTGCCACTAGCAGAGCCCAAAACGTCAACAGCCAAAAATTCTAAAGAAAGACAATGACTAAGTAGAAGCAGAAAGTCTGTACGTACGTTGAAAATTTTTAATGGCATATCAGTAAAGAGCCAGTGAGTGATTCCATCCCTGAGCAGTACTGACAGCCACAACAAAAGAATGATAGATGAAAATCCTAAGTAGGCGCACAGAGTTAAAGAATTGCGTCGTCTTTCTGTCCTACGGCACAAAAGACTCGAAACATTAGAATGTGCGCGATCGTCCTTTGTACTCGTTTCCTCGGATTGACAAAAGCAGTGGCGTTGACGTCAGAATGGTGATTATTAGCCACATAACTGTCACCTAAAGAAACGAATTACGCACAAGAAACTTCTTTCTTATCATAATAAGACCTGAAAGACAATAAACGAATCGTCCCTTGACAAGGAGAAAAACGCAGGAGGTGATATCACACGGGTCTGAACAAATCATTATTATCCACAAATGCTCCGCAATGTGAATCCTGTACCTTGACTAAAGTGAAGAGGATAGTGTCAAAGGATAGCAGTGCAAGGCCAGTTGATAGAAGAATCAATTCTCCGGCAGTAAAACATCTTGTCAGGGTATTGTACAACAATGCTGTCCATAGGAAATACGCAATATTGATGGCGTAAACCCATCGAAGAATCCACGCTAAATCAAAAGACGTTACGTCAACGTCAATTACTGTGACGTCCTTCTTTATACGAGGAGAGTCGAAGAAGACGCGCTCGGCCAAAAAGGCGCCGACTAGCGTGGATCCCGCAAAGAATACATACGATTTAGGCGGAGGAATTTTGCTGCAGAACGTGTAGAAAAGATTGGACAGGTGAATGAGAACTAGAGGCCTCAAATAAAACGCCAGACATTCTGAGAAGGCGAAGTCAGTCAAATTGAGAGAGAAACCGGAATGACCTCCCTACTCGAAATGTCCTGATAGGCAGCATGACGACTTGTGAAGACGACTGCACTGGAGCAAAGTAGAGAAGGAAGCATAGTGCCCAGTGGAATCCCTTGGTGAAGTGAAGGTCTTTTTGTAAAGAAAAAATATTCGCAAGCAATCATATATCAACGTTATATTTTCATTCCACCTCAATGCGTTGAATCCGACGGAGCAGAAGTTCAGCCAAGCTGAGAGAACGACTGAGGGAATTGGAACTAAGGAATAAACACGACCATAATAAGCTGTGTTTGCTCTCGCGCCTTTTGCTGACACGACCTGCTGCTAGGAAGAAGAAGGCGAGCTTTTTGTCGGGCAAAAAGAAGCCGACGAGTACGCACGAGAGTGCAACAAGTCGCGTCTCCGCTGTGTGAAGCTTCTGCTTCTTCAGCTCCTGCAGAAACGTCTTCAGCATTTTTTTATTCGGACGCAACGTGCGCTAAGAATGGCAGCCTGTAAGGAAAGGAAACCATTTCTATTGACTTATTCCCTAACACGTCGCCTCTTTCCTACCAGCAAAGGCAAAGGACGAAGTGATAGCGTCAGGAAGGTAAGAGAACGACGTGCACGAGAGATAGGAGGGATGGTGATACTAGCGTTCACTTGTCATCACTCCAGATCGAGCAAATCGGACGCCAAATTCGATCAGGTCGTCGGACACATCGAAGACATCGTGATGGGGGACGTATTCGATCAGATCAACACGGACTTCCTGGAACGGCATTGTCACCATTTCGACGACGAGGAGGAGAACAAGTTGATCTACACGGAAATTTTCAAGGAATACGTGAGCCAACGAAAATGAAAAAATTTTCAAAATTGAAAGAACAACCGGGGATGACTTCGTCTTTTTCAGACGGAAACACTAGAAAAATGTCTAGAAGATGAATTGGTTAGAAGAATGCCCGATTTCAAAATGAGCGAATTCTTGAAAGCATTAGAGTACTCAAATGAATTTTTCGTAGTTATTATAATACCTTGTGCTCTGCGTGTGTCTGCGTAGGGCAAGGAAGGATAAGGTCGATGGAGAAATATTTGACATGCTGCTCTCACTGACAGACTTTCTCGCCTTCAAGCAGGTTTTTCTAGATTTCAAAAAGGTGCGCGTCACTGTCACATTGTCGACGATCCTGTCTATTTTTCTCTTCCTTCTTAGGCTAAAGAGGGCACTTCAGTTGATCTCGGCGATTTGCTTGTAACTTCGAGCTTGCAGCCTAGAACGGGGAAAGACTAGCAACGATGGGAGTAAGGTGCCTTACTTGTAAACTTAGGATGTAATATATAAAAAAGTAGCTGCGCAAAAGCAGTAATGAAAGATAACCTGTTAACTAAGAATTCTATGTCTACATACAAATCACCTGAAATGTTAGAGCGAAAAATCTACGTACCAATGCAATCATCAACAAAGGTGAAAAAGCGGAGAATTTATCTTGGTCCAAGAGGCGGAGGCTTACCCTGCAGCGACTCATAGCCACCTTCTGTCTCTTCACTTGACTTCGCCAAGGGCGTATAGCGTTGTTTCGTTGCCCATTGACTATTCGGCACCTTTGGCTGCTGAGAACCCCTGCGCTGATTATTGACATTGGGCACGTGGTATGGCGTTTCTTCTGCCATTGTCTCGTGGGTCAGTGACGTGTACGTTGCCGGTTCTGAAGCGCGACGAACTTCGGTGAGCTGCTGCTGATGCTGAATAAATTCCTGGGGGTCAGCGTAATTGCGCGCTGCCATTGAGGAGGCGGCGGCGGTGGCGGCGCTGTCCGAGGCCTTTCGTTCCTGAGCCCTTTGTGCAATCACCTGTGACCTGGCATGCACTAGCTGGTATATTTCTTCTGAGTCTTGTCCCATTGTAGAAAAAGTAAAGAATCCTTCGCCAGTATTGCATCGCCTAATAAAACAATACATTTAGTGACGTCAGGATATTTTTTCGCTAAATAGAAACAGACGTAACATTGGTTCCCCGCAGCTTTATTAGAAAAATAATACGCAGCTTACCGTCCCGCTTCGAACATGAAGCAGGAATCGTTTCGTCCGTATCTCCGCACGGCGTTGATAGGCCACACTTCGATGCGACGTCCCGTCGCGACGTCGTTCAACTGGATATCGTCATTCGTGACGACCATTTCGCACGCGGACGCGCTCAACTGGGGCGAATCTTCCGCCGTGACGCGAAATCGATTGCGCTCGTTTCGCACCGACTGCGAAATGGCGACGAGATCGTTTCCCGTCGCCGTCGCGGGAATCGACGCGACGCGACGCGTCGGCGATCCCGTCGCCAGTCCGAGAACCGCTTCGATCCAGTCGTCGGCTTCGGCTATCGACGCGCAGGTGAAGGCGTGCAGTCCGCTCGGATTCGTCGCGATTTCGAACGTCGTTTCCGATTTGGGTCGCTTCGTGACGCCGACGACGCTTTGGAGTGGTATGTAGCCGAGTGGCGTGTCGCCGTTGCGCGCCGCGCGCTCGTTGCGGTAATAGTCGAGACGCATGCGACCGCGCGGCGAATCGCGACGAAGGATGTACCATTTGCGACCGCTCTGGAGAGAGACGCGAGGTCCGAGACGTGGTCCCCGCGAGAAAGTCTACTTACAAAGCGGCCCGTGCTTCCGAGGTAGCCACGACGTACAATGTCGTCTTCGTCCATGGGCTGCGGCCAGCCGCAGTCGGTGAAGAGCGCGTAACGACGAACAGCAGACTACAGTGACGTAGGAGATTTGTCAACTCACGTGATGTACACTTACATTGAATCCACGACTCTTGACGTTTTGTAGCAACTTACGTCAATAACCTTCGCCAAACGTTTTCGTCTACCTAACCAATAAAAGATCCATCACAGCACACGACTGGGTGAGAGAAACCCGGAACAGCCATGGAACAGTCCTACAACAGACTTCCTTATAGAAATAAGATAACCTTTCACCTCTACAACCGAACAAAAGCACGAGTTCGTATTGATCAATGTCAATTTTATGCAATCCGCTATGCGAACAGTATAGATCACCTTTGCTTCTCCAAAAACTCTTGCATTCCCTCCCTCAACCGCAGTCGAATATCTCGAAACGGGCGCTCCAAATCGCCAGGCGCTTTTGGTATCCGTAGCAACCGCCGAACGGCGGGAAATTTAAACGCAACGTTTTGCACCAGTCCAAACGCGCTCGACGTCACCCAATAGAGGGAGAGCGCGGCGGGAACGTGTCCGGCAACGTAGACCATCCCAACGGTCAAGACACGAAACGAATTCGTCAGAATGCGACTAAAACGCGACGGCACGCTTCCCTTTTTCCGACGCAAAACGTTCAGCTGAATATTCGCCAAATTCGACACGCCCAGCGCGACGGGGAGTATCCAATAGGAATCGGGCGCGGCGAGATCACTGAACCAGAGAATTCCCTCCCCGACGAGCGCGGAGTCGGCGACGACGCCCGGATAGGCGCCGCAAACGTTCCGCAAGCCGAGCGAGAGCGCGATCCAAAGCGGCAACTGAATCCACGGCAGAATCGCGACGCGCCACGGGCTGCAGCCTTCGGCACGATACAGCGAGCCGAGCGCCGCGCGTAGCTCTTTTCTGTAGCGCCGATTTGCCTCGGACGCCGGCAGATTCGCGCGTCGACACGCGACGACGACGCGATGACGCACGGCGTCCGAGTATTCCTTCGCCGTCGGTGCGAGCGCGGCGATTTTCGCCGTGATGCGGTTCTGGTGGATGGCGAGCGGTAGGGTGACGATCGATCGGAGGACGATTGTCGTCGAGACGATCGTTGCCCACCAGGGCATTGGGAGGGCGTGAACGCTTTCGAACATTGTCTGCGCGAGTGCGATGGGGGGGAAATCGGGCGGGATGAGAAGCCAGGGCGTCGGGTCGGTTGCGTTCGACGTCGACGCTACTGACGCTTTTCGAATTGCTGCGCTTTGGATAGGGAGAAACCGTCTTGAAACGCATTTGTACATGCTAGCGCGCGCGCTGGTTTGGCCGAAGACGGAAGCAGCTCGGAAAGCACGGACTGTCCGGTCGTCTGACGTTCGCCGGATCTCCGCTCGGTTCATCATGACCAACACGGTCGAATTCTTAAAAAGCGGTTGGCTAAAGTTGAATAGTACACGATCGAGGCAAGACGCTGCGGTTGCGGCGACAACTAAGCATGAAAACATCACGAGAAAAATAGTAAGACTGAATCATCTGTTTGCCCTGTACGTAATATTATAGAAAGACCATTACGGAGATCCTGCAGGCCGTTTTAGTACCAGATGTAGACCACCATCATGCCTCATTTGATAGGGAGTGGCCCGAGCCAGTCGTGTTTGGACTATGGACCAGATAAATTAATTAGGTGGCTATTTGAGGCCCCTGTTAGTCCATAATAGAGAATAGAGAATACGTCTTCTCAACTTAGACATTTTTCTGTGTTGGCTTTAATTAATTAACTGATTGGATACGGATTGTCTTTGCCTTCGTATAGTTTGGAGAGAAGTTGTGGTACGTTCTCAAACGACGCGGCAGTAATTCGACACCGCAATTGGAATTCGATTGCTACAAAGATGCCTTCACTTTTCACCAGGCCAAGAAGCCGAAGGCGACGCTTTCTCTGAGCAACATCTCAGGCGTTGATCCGGATAAAGATCGACCAAATAATATTCAAATTGCGTGCGATCGAATTGTCTACATTTTCGAATGTTTTTCCACTGAAGAAGCTAAAGAATGGACGAAAGCTCTCAAAGGGTCTGCACCCGCTCCGCCTCCGCCACCTCGTCCAACGCCTAATGTGAAAAAGTCCTATTCGGTTGGCTCAATCCCTTCAGATCGTTCAAATATTGGTGAGACTGAGCCCACTCCATAATTTTGAGAACACCGATTTGACTTGGCTCAGTAGATCGTTTTACTGTCTTCTTCTGCCCCGGCTCCAAGTTGAAATTCAGCGGCCGATGCGAATTGCGAATATCAAAACGAGGAATTTCCATTGTTGACCCACAAAACGATGAAGTAGTCGAAACGTGGCCGTACCAATTCATCCGAAGATACTCGTGCAAAACGAGCGAATTCAGCTTTGAAGCTGGAAGGTGCAGTTGAAGATCCGTCCGTATACAGCAAAAGTTTATCCCCGTAACTATGATAGGCGTTGCAACACCGGCGAGGGTTTGTTTGTCTTTACGACATTGGGGAGTGAAGCGATACAGATCTACGACAACGTCAGAAAGTGTTCGGAAGCGATTGCCTCTTCCCATGAACGTACACGTAGTTTCGAAGAACCAGGCACTACAAAGCACAATTTGGGACGGGTAAAGAAGTGTACAAACTGAAAAACAACGTATACATTTGGAGTGTTATAGGGTATGGCCAGTTTATCCGAAGCTGTTGACGACGGCGAGATTGTCGAGTTGGAATGGAAGAAGTGCTCTGTTAGTAGCGATGGTAAGTATGAGCCATTGCGGCGGCGGCAGGGAAGCAACGACTCGCGATCTTCAAGAACCGACAGTCAATCATCCAGCAACTATATGCCATTGCAATCAAAATCAGAGTCAGTTTACCAGCCGCTACGGTCTTCCCAATCTGATGAAAAGGCAGTGGCAGAAGAAGAAGATGACAATGAAGAAGACTACGTCGAGTTTTGTTAGGTTAGTTAAACCTGTACCATGCCTGCATGTTTACGTGAACAGTTTAGCACTCTCTTACAACAGAGCCAACGTTAGTTAATCAAATTTTAGATCATTTATAGATTATCCGGGCTCGCGTGCAATAAGGAATGTGGGAGAGGCTCGTGAACCCGGAATCACTCTAAAAACGCATATGGAGGGCTTTCTAACCTTGTATAGTGTAGGTGCTGGAAAAGAGCACCGTTTCAAGAAAGACTGGAAGAAAATGGTAAGCCACCGGCACCTGTACTGTAGAGACCGCGGCAGTCCCCGTTTCTCCTGAATCCGCTCTGGTGTCTAATTAGACTGGAAAAAAGTTGTGGTACGTTTTGACGGTTGAAGAGCCCAAGTCATCATCATTTCCGCGTATTAGCTGCTACAGTAGCAGGAAATCAGAGGTAAAGGGCGAAAAACAGAAGGGCTCCTTGCCCCTGGCGATTCTAAGTACCGTCTACCAAACGACCGAGGATACATTTTGCATTGTCTATAACACAACCGTGTGCACATTCAAGTGCGAATCGCCGGGAGACAGCAAATTATGGGTTGAGACTATAAAGCCGCTTATCGCAAAATCGGTTTTCTCTCCGCCTGTTCCGGTGAGGCGGAAAGCAGTAGTTGAAGGTGATCATACACGGCAACGGTTGAAATCTGTCAATAAACGTATCAGAATCGTTTCTACTTAGGTCATTACGCGGTCAATGTAAGCCCTGCTCCAGCTCTTCGTTTTAGCGGAAAATGCATGCTATTCGTTTCCGAAAAAGAAGTCACTTTGCAAGCAGCCAAAACCAAGCAGCTCAAATCGTGGTCTTTTTGCGACATTGAGAATTACAGCTGCTGTTCTGTTGGATTTAGCTTTGTGGCCAATAGGTAGGTGTAGATGTAGGTAGATAGGTAGGTAGGTAGGTAGGTAGGTATATATACTCGGACGCCTCTTATTCGTGAGATACAAGCGTGCCCGGGTCTGAGGCGTCCGGATAAGAGGCGTTCGCGAATGTACTGCCGGTCTTATTAGCAATTCCGAATCTCTGTCTCCACGTTTAGCCATTGCCAAACGGCAAAGGAAAAGATCGTCTTTAGAACTTTGCGCAAGGACGCTCAAAAAATCTATGATCTTGTAGAAGCGATTATAAAAAGATTGCAGCAAAAGACGCTTGTGCTCTCGCAAAGTACTCCGAGTCTGGCGAATTGCGAAGAACTGCCTAATGATAACAAAAAGATGGCGACTCTTCCAAAGGTAAATTAACTCAGCCTCGGACTTGTTCGTCTGCTAAATTCGTGTGTAGCCTACTTTTCACTATGAGCCACTGCAAAGGAACGGCACAACGGATGATCATTACGAATCCCCAACGCTTCGACGACGTCACCGACATCAAAGCGAGCCGCTGCTCTACGAACCGATGCCAATGCACGAGCCGCTCTACGAACCGATGACAATGCACGAGCCGCTCTACGAACCGATGCACGACGAGCCGCTCTACGAGCCGCTCTACGAGCCGCTCTACGAGCCGCTCTACGAGCCGCTGCCCGAGCCGCTGCCCGAGCCGCTGCCCGAGCCGCTGCCCGAGCCCGAGCCGTATGAAAAGTGAGGATAAAAAGTACAGTTATTTAGCTAATTAATGTGCGGACTTTGACTCGAGACTGCGGTACAACGCGGAGTAGACCATAGCTCTAAGAACAATACAGTACACGTAATATCGCTGTCCTCAATTGATCCTCTTTACACTGTTTTAATTTCCTTTGTGTCCAGAAGGTGGCATGAATACGTCGACTCTTGTTCTTGTCGGAATTCCAGCTGCCGCTCTAATTCTAATATTTGGTATTGTGATAACTGTCGTTTGGTTGCGAAAACGAATAGCACGGCAAACGGTAAATACGGCGGATGGTGATCTGTCGTTAGCAACTTGAAGCGCAGGGTTGTTTATGGTTTTGTATCTGCCATACTAACCACGATTTGTGTCATGTGCACTTCCAGCTATCGAGTGGATTGCTCATTTAAATTTGAGTGTAAACCTAACACGTGATATGAACTCTATTTAATCTGCTCGTTTTTCACGTGAGCACATGCGCTCTTCGCTATTGGTCGCCTTAGTGTCCGGGTTAGTCTAAAAAGTGTCTCTTTGTCTTCGGTGAACACAGAGGACCACACACTCTCGCCTCTCGCACGCTCATCTCAGCGACTTCTTTGCTGCTGCGAGGCTCGTGCAGCTCCGATTCCTAAAGGCCAATTGGTAAGAGCACTGAACAGCGTACGTTTGCTAGCTTCGTCCGCGCGCGGCGCGTTATCGTGTCCGTCTCGCGGCGCGTAGAACCAGGGATATATCCCTGGTAGAACGGCGAAGAGCGTCGAAGCGATCCGCGTGTGGCTGTTTCTACTCTCCGACGGCGTTTTTCGCGACGCGCGGTGACGTGACGCGGACGTGACGACGCGCGTAATCCCCTCGCCTTTAGGCGATCCCTCATCGCGTGCACTCGCAATTCGATTCGTTTCATTTCCTTCTTCTTTTTCTCTAGTTTGGCGACGAAAGAGAGCAAAAGAATGCCACGAGGCCAACACGACGAACAGGTTCGCAACCCTTAATTGGGGCCCCCAGTGGTGTAGGCGTGCACCTAAGGGGCGGGGCTTTCTGTGACGTATACGGCGCGGACTGCCTGCGATGCCACTGCCCGCGCTCGTGGGCATAGAAAATTTCCAACAGTCTAATCATTAGGTTTGGTTTCCAGAAGTCTAATCGAGGGCGGGTTGGGGTTCGCGAGTGAGGGCTGGTGGTCGTTGCAGCGCATGAAGCCCAATTGTGTACGTTGCAGGGAGTGTAGCGGGACAACATTTAGGCGTTATGTAATGGCAGTCTCTTCCTTACGTGCTCGGTTTGCATCACCACGGCGACTACGTTAGTTTGCATGGGTCCTCTCCCTTTGCACTAAGAGTTAGTTGGTGGCTGCTAGTAGGGTAGGGCGGTTTATGTAGTAGGCTTGTAGCTCCTTCCCCCTTTCATGCTTAGCTAGCAGCCGCCACGTGCTTTAGACCATTTTTCAATGGATTTTTAGGTAATTTAGGTTGATTAGAATATAGGCATATTTTAGGTCAATGGATTTATAAGGTAATCTAGGTTTTCTATCACTTGCCTGCTTTTCCTTTTCAGGGTAGTTTAGTAGGTTTTTTATTTTCTCCACAGGTTTTTCTTTTATTTTGCAGGTTTTTGTTTTTCACAGGTTTTGCAGATTTTTTATTCACGTTTTTTTGCAGGTTTTCATTTTATTTATGACTTTATTAATTTGTTTTTCTTTTTAGAGTACAATTCCTATAAGAATTCAAATTAGGCTGAAAGCGTCAATAAGGTAAGTGTTTTCAGTCATTGTGTCATTTTTCACTGACACTCTATTGCAGGTGAAATGAAGGAAGAAGAAGAAAGAATACGAGAAAAAGACCTTTGCATGTTTTGATCGTTTTGAATAGTGCATGGCAGTTGCATGCTTTTTTTTCTCTTGATCTCCAGGTAATGGAGACAGGAGTGGGGAGTCGTCCATGAACGCGCGCGTCTTGTGTTACCTCTGTGGCGTGAGTCCGACGCTCCTCTCGCGTTTCCTCGTACTGATGCGCGCGCGCGTGCCACGCGATTGCCCGTTGAACTCCCCAGCCCGCGCGCGCGTTCCGTTGACTCGGTACTGCGAGTCCCACGCGATTGCACGCAGTTCCTTCGCATTTTTTATGAAGTAAACAAAATTATAGCAAATTTTATTCAAATAAATACTCAAAAAATTAAAATTTCTATCGTCTGATCTTCTCTTTCCTTCGCAATAGGCGGGACGAGCGTCCTAGGTCGTCCCCTGTTGCCGGAGGTATCATCCCTTCGGCGTTGACGCTTCGCAATGCGGCGAGAGACTGACACTGCAGTCCCCACAGCTAATGTGTGCTTGCACGGTGAGAGCACTTGTGATGTAGGCATCGTTCTCCTGGGGAGACTACCATATGATAGCTCCTTCAGGAGATGCATGCCATGTGAGTTGGGCCTTTTTTCTGCTCTTGCCCAGGAGAGGTGGCAGTTTAGAAGTTATGGTCTCTTGCCACGGAGGCCTCTAAGCAGTTTAGGGGAATGCAACTTATTGATTAGGTTACAATTCCCCGGGTCTCTTGGACCTCCCGTCTTGCTGAGGACGTTGGGACCACGGTCAACCTCTTTGTCAGCTTCATCTTCATCTTCTTCAGTCCTGTCTACAAAGGAGAGATCAGAAAGTACGTAGGGTCTTTTAACTATACAGTACTGTACTATCTATCTAAACTATGGTGCAGATACCGAGACCTCAATTATGAGCTTCCGGTATCAATAATGCCACATATTAGCCAAAATATGCTGCGTGAAGTCCATTTGACCTTGAGAGGTCAAAAAGATAAGAAATAAAATATCTTTTACGCAAGAATGTTGCAGATCGGAGAGGTGACCCAAAATTCACCTAAAACCATGAGCTACATACAGCTCATGGTTTCTGTTGTAGCTCATGGTTTCTGTAAAGCCGTAGATCGTAGAGGTATGACTCCACCATGCGTCTACTGCATAGACTATGACTCCTCCTCTATTATCTGTGGCATTCACTCGTGCCGTTTTGTTACCTCGTCTTTTCCCCTACTGAAGAAACGTTGTGGAGAAGGGAACGAATCCATGTGGTGATACAGTATCAACCAACTAAAAATACCCAATTATTATTAGCCAAAATTGAAGGCGTGAGGTCAATTTGGCACCGCAGAGTCAAACTTGCAACCAATCCCCCCGTTTTATAAGGAGATGTCGAAAATCGGAGAGGTGACCCAACGACCGAAAACCGTGTGGGATGCTAAAAATCGTGACCTCACGGATTTCCAACGAAACGCGCTAGATCGACTCTAATACGCTAGTATAACAACCCCGAGCGGTCAAACGGTTCGTGCGAGTCAAAATTCGCGAAGAAAATGCGCTAATTGATTCAGGGGGGCTCCAAAACGTACCTGTTCTAATATTCACACGGTTTCTTCGAACTTCAGCCTGAGTTATCGATTGAGAAGCGCTTCTCGGATGTAATCGCTGCAAAAAAACCAAGCGAAAATGATCGGCGACGTCCAAGCGGACGAATCGCCTTTTTCATCGTGAAAAACGGGCATCCGATCGCCCATACGCTCACCTACTCTGTAATTAGCATTGTTGTTGGCTCCCGCGCCGTCGTCGTTGCCGAAATCGGCCGTTTTCTTCGTCTACGCCATGCGCCACGTTCTGCTTCGATCACGTGTTTGTTCACGATGTCCGGGCCGTTCGACAAGTCCGCGAAAAGCCGATTGACGTTAATGTACAGCGAAACGTAAGACGAAACTGCGAAGAAGAAGAAGAAGAAAGGTGATCGTACGCCATCTTGAACTTGAGGCGAGAAATCTTGCATCATTCAGTGTCAAGAATAGAATTGCTGACCATGATCATGACGCAATCAACAGTCCAACCGTCATTGAAAAATCGCACCTATTCGAAGGAACCAACCAGAGTGCTAGATGAGCCCAACGTGACCCCAACGGACCAATGGGCGCGCTGGGCGGAGCTACGCGGTACAAAAGCGAAGTGCACACCGATTCTTCTTCAGTTGCGGCCTAGGGTGGGTGCGGCGTGGAGCAATCTGCGTCTCATCCTTGACGGACTGGCTCGGGAGATCGGCAAAAGGCAGTCTGGATCGTTGGATCAGCGTGGCCCACGGATTAATCCCGTGCCGGAGCCTTTAAGCAGGGCGATGGGGGGCTTCGGCCTCGGTTCACGCACTGAGCAGAATGATCGCCTACATGTCTTATTGTTGCCAAACGAGCACGGCCTGCGTTAGGCAGAGTGGGCACGGCTCGGAGGGGGTGTCGCAAGCGGTCTGGTTGCCGGCACTTATCTCACCAACTGGCACGATTAGATTGCGGATGATCTGGCTCAGGAGAATTCGATCTGGGCATTGCACGTCCTTTCCTGTCGACTCCTACAAACGGTAGTCAGCCGCTCTCCACCTCAAAAGCCCTGGTTCTTAGCTTCGGCTTACCAATGTGGTCAGGTATCGTCGCGCCGGGGGACTCGGTATTAGGGGCCGACTACTCGTCCAGGCGGATACTGGCTGAGGTGGCCTATGAGGTCAAAACTCGCCCGAAACTTTTTGGAACGGGTGGCCATTGCTTTGCGGTGGCTGCCTTGAGTTACGAAGCGTCCGAACCTCCCCGTGGTGTAACTCGGGTAACGCTAATACGGACGCAAATCAAAAGGTACGTACAACGATAATTTGGCAGTGACTAATAGTTAATTTTTAGGTCGCGCTGCATGAAGATAGAAGAAACGATCGATGAAGACAAAGACGGCAGAAGAAAAACGATTGAGGAAGACGTGCAGAAGGGCCGGAAGAAAGAACGGCGACGAAAGGACAATAAGAAGAATGGAAAAATACGCTGGACACTTAGAATAGGTTTCTGCATGAGTACCATGTATGTACTGTGTGTGTACGAAATAAAATGTTTGCAACTTGATCTTGTACGCTCAGCCTGCGATTAGCCTAATGGATGCTTTTCGGACTGGAGTAATTAAATCATTTATAAACTATCCGGGCACGAGTGCTAAGGAATGTGGGAGAGGCCGTGACACAGTGAACCCGGAATCACTCCGGGGTTAAATCATTCCGGCTAAAGGCGCTATATGGAGGGCTTTCTAACCTTGTATAGTTTAGGTGCTGGAAAAGAGCACCGTTTCAAGAAAGACTGGCAGAAAATGGTAAGCCACCGGCCTGTAGACCGGAGTCTTTCCGCAAGTCCCCGTTGCTTTGTTACCTTCTCTCTCGCGTTGTATAGACTGAAAAAAAGCGGTGGTACGTTTTGACGGTTGGAAAGCCCGAATCGTCATCATTTCCGCGTATTAGCTGCTATAGTAGCAGGAAATCAGAGCTAAAGGGCGAAAAACAAAAGAGCTCCTTACCCCTGACGGTTTTAGGCACTGTCTACCAAATGACCGAAGATACCTTTTGCATTGTCTGTAACACAACCGTGTACACATTCAAGTGCGAATCGCCGGGAGACAGCAAATTATGGGTTGAGGCTATAAAGCCGCTCATCGCAAAACCGGTTTTCCCTCCGCCTGTTCCGGTGAGACAGAAAGCGGTAGTTGAAGGTGATCGATCAGGGCAACGGTTGAAATCTGTCAATAAACTAATTAAAATCGTTTCTACGTAGGTCATTACGCGGTCAATGTAAGCCCTGCTCCAGCTCTTCGTTTCAGCGGAAAATGCATGCTCTTCGTTTCCGAAGAAGGGGTCACTTTGCGAGCAGTCAAAACCGAGCAGCTCAAATCGTGGTCTTTTTACGACATTGAGAATTACAGCTGCTGTTCTGTTGGATTTAGTTTTGTGGCTAATAGGTAGGTAGTTGGGAGTACTGCATGTACTGCTGGTCTTATTAGCACTTCTCTGTTTCCACGTTGTAGCCATTGCCAAACGGCAAAGGAAAAGATCGCCTTTAGAACATTTGGCAAGGACGCTCAAAAAATCTACGATCTCGTAGAAGCGATTTTAAAAAGATTAGAGCAAAAGACGCTTGGGCGATCGCAAAGTACTCCGAGTCTGGTGGAATATGATGAAACGCCTAATGATGACAAAAAGATGCCGCCTCTTTCGAAGGTAAACTCAGACTTTGATTGACTGCTAACATTCATGATTGCTGTGTAGCATGCTTTTCACTATGAACCTTTGCATTGGAACGACGCAACAGATGCTCATTACGAACCCCTGAAGCCCCTGAAGTCCCTGATGCCTCGACGTTGCCGACATCAAAGCGAGCCTCTCTACGAACCGCTGCATGAGCCGCTCTACGAGCCGCTGCCGGCGCTGTATGAAAAATTGAAGATAAAAAGCAAAGCTAATTACTAAAAGTGAGGTCGTAATCAGAATGTGTGCGGATTTTGACTTGGTACTGCGACACAACGCGGAGTAGATTAGATAGCACAATAAATACCTAATATCGCTGGCCTGAATCAGAGCCTAGTTCCATGCAAGGCGCGCGGCCCAGATTTTCTACAGTTCAATTAATAGAACAGAAGAACTCTTCTAACCGTTATTTTGTTGCCTCAAGCATGAGTCTACTCACTGGCACAGGAAATCCTAGGTCTGTTTCCTACGTTTCCTACGTTTAGTCACACACGGTCACAGCAAGCTGGATGACTGAAGGTGAAACCGACCTGTGACTTCCTGTACACAACGGGAGTATAAAAATGCAGGTACAATCAGCGGAGCGAGTCTCAGTCTGACTTGCTGTTATGAACGGGTTCTTAACTTTTTGCGCATCTCCAGACTGCAGTGGAACAAACCGCTTGATGCGAAAAATCGTAAGCTCTTTCACGCACTAAAAACCATAGATAGTTAAATTAAACGGGCTGCATATCACGTGAGTTGACTATAAAGAGATCCTTGCTGAGAGTCCCAATGAACGGCTTTCTGACTTTGCATGCCATTTATAACCCAGAAAAATGCCAAGAACACGAAGACGTCAGAAGAATAGTAAGCTCGACAGACGACTTGCTTCAATTGGCGAGAGCAAGTCGACTGTACGTGACTGACTCTAGCGGAGACCCTTTATCGCGAGCGAGAGCTAGCGTCGATTGGTGAGATTGGCGAGTCGACTGTAACGCCGAGTCCGTATCGCGAGTGCAAAACTAGTGTATCTGAGGAAGCTTGCGAGACAACTCGACTAATGAGTGTCGATCATTTTGTTGACAGAGCGGAAAGAAGCTCTGGTATGTACTAACGACGAAAGGACCCGAATTGTCGCCGCATCTAAACAGCTACAGTAGCAAGAGCTCAGCACAAAAAGGCGAAAAGGAAAAGAGCTCCTTACCCTTACAACACATAAGCAATGTCTACCAAACGACCGAAGGCGCGGACGCGACGACGTTCTGCATCGTTTGCGGCCAAACGGCGTACACGTTCAAGTGCCATTCGCGAGGAGAAGGCGAGTCGTGGGTTCAGGCCATAAAACCGTTCGTTGCGCAGTCCCCTCGTTCCCCGACACCGCCGGCAGTTCCGGCTAGGAAGAAATCGGCATCGAAAATAGGTAACCGATAATCGAGCTCTTCGCGTTGAAATCATTTCCGACCTTTCAATATTGTTAGGTCAGTACGCGGTCAACCTATGCCCTACACCGGCGCTCAGTTTCAGTGGAAAGTGCACGCTGCACATTTCCGAAGAGTGCATCACTTTGCAATCGCTCAAAACTCAGCAGCTCATCGGAACGTGGTCTCTGTTCGAAATCAGGGAATATAGCCACCGTGGTTCGGCGTTTAGTTTTACAACGGCAAGGTAGACTCTGATCCGAGATATACAGTACTTTCTATATCCTTGATCTCTTGTGTGTAGTCGTTGCCAGTCGACAAAAGGAACGTTCGTCTTTACAACGTCTGCTAAGGAGGCTAAAAAAATTCACCAGCACGTCGACTGCAATTCGAAAGAATTAGCCGATCGAGCATCTGCTGTGCCACCCACGCTTCACCAGGACAAAGTAATATTCAATAATTAAACGTGTCGTTTTTTTTTCCCGAGAAGACACTTTGTGTATACAGGCTGTTTCCTACGAGCCACTGAAAAGGATGGAATCCGCTGCTGTAACCAGTCAGTATCAGGCGTTGGAGCACTATGAGAAACCACGGGAAATGACGGCTGCTGTTAGTCAGTATACTACAGTGAAGAAGGATGCCGTCGAAGCTCCCTATCAACCTCTGCTTGTGGGCAGGAGAGGAGATCCCGAGGTCAGTTACGAAGAACCGACAGATTGGAAGGCCAAATGAGGACGACAGACTAACTACGTAGCTATTTTCTAACAAGATAACTAGATTACCTCGCCGTAGTCCTCGCCGTCTGTGACGTAACGGTGTGACGACTCTTTTTCCGCCTGCCATTCCGCTTTTTCGACCGAGACGGGCCGAGACTGCCGAGACGAGCACCGACGCATTCGGGAAGTAAACGAACCAAAACGCCCGTCTGTTGATTGCGAATATGAGCAGACCGCCTATCAAACGGGGTTACCTTACGCTCTGCCGATCGGGCACCGACTCGCCGAATGCCGGCCAGAGGATGCTCAGTCTCGTCCGTCGTCTGGTACGGCGAGAGCACCCTTACAGAGGAGGGGGCGTGTTTGTCACTTCGTGCTACTGTAGCAAAACTTTCTTCCCCCTCTCTCTAGTCGGACCAAAGCAAGTGGTACGTCCTACGCTACTCGGCCATCGGCACCGACGCGAATCTCGACTATTTCAGAGACGAGAAATCGGCGATGCACGAGGACAAGCTCCTCGGCTTCCATCCTCTCTCGTCCATGTCGGACGTCTATCAGGATCGGCGCGACGCGAAAAAGTTCACGGTCGTCACCGACACCGAAGTTCTCGTCTTCAAGTGTCTCTCCATGGCCGACGCGGAGGATTGGGTCGACGCACTGAGACCTTTCGTTAGTCCGGTTGGTGGGAAATCGAACAGGTTTTCTACCGTCGAGACGCTTTCGGGTAAGATCTCGAAATGGCGAAGAACCCGGAAGTACACGGCTTCCCACTTGGCTTTCAGTGCGCGTATACCTAAGTATGTATGCGTACATGCGACCGTACACTGTGGGGCTTTCTGTAAAACGGCTCTGCAACTGCGTCTGTAAAGGAAGGGAGCGTTTTCCTTCATTCCAGCGGTGTTCCGTCTAAGTTCAATGAGATTACTCTATATATAGGATGCTCGTTTTAGCTTTGCTCTAGGGTCATGCATGTTCTAATGTTATATTCTTTAAGCCGCGGGCCTTGATAGACTATCGAATTATCATCATTCAGGAAATGTTTGCGTTTAGGTAAGTTCGTGGTCAGCATGCTGCCTAGTGCAGCGAGTCGACGAATTGGATTCGAAGGACGTTGCACGCTCGAAGTGACGCCGAGTGACATTATCGTGCGGGACATGAACGCCAGACGGGTCGAACGCTGGCCACTTCATCTCATCCGCAAGTATGGAAACAGTTCAGACCGTTTCAGTTTCGAAGCTGGCAGGTAAACGGAGAGCAAGGGGGATCTTGTTTGTGTAAGGGCAGGTTGTTTAGGCCGGGGTGGGTGTTATGACAATCAGTATAGTTGGAAATGATGATTTGGGGTGTGAATTTCTTTTCCTTTGTCCAGTCGATGCCACAGCGGCGAAGGAGTCTTCACCTTTTCGACGTTTATGGAGAGCGACGCCGAGAAAATTCACGACACCGTCCACATCAATTCGGAAGTGCTCGCCAACAAGGGAACCGATTCGAGTCGTTACGACAGTACGAAATCTCTTCCTCGACCGCCGCTGCCCAGCACTCCCGGTACTCCGACCGCCGCCGCTCCGACGTATGAACCGCTACGACTGTCGAAGTCAAATTCAAATGCAAAGTCACAATACCAGTCGCTTGGGCAGCCAAAGCCTCCACAAGCGCCGCTCTATCAGCCGTTGAAACCGCAATCGCCTTCCGCGGCAAGACCAAGCGAATATCAGGAGCTTAAGAAACCCTGACTTGTGCGTTTTGTAGTTTTCTTCATTTTCTTCTTGTTCGGTACTTATTTACTTACCATCCGTGCTTGCTCTTCCCGGTATAGGTTTTTTTCTTGGTACAACGTTTGTACAGGCTTTTTTCAGCATATTTTGAATTCTGTAAGTCAAATATACCTGCGTGAAAGAGAGAAGGGGATTGCAAGAACAACGACATCACCATTATCAGACTTTGAACCATACCATATTCACAAGAGAAATTTGAAGTCATTGGGTTCCTATACCCCTAATAATGGAGCTACCAATTACAGTCAGGCTTCTGCCAAGAATTTTTAAGCATAGATATAATAATTATATCTATCTATCTATGCAGGAAGCAATACCCCCAGAAAAATTTTATAGAGGTGATTTAGTTTAACAATCAATAGAAAAGGCTTCACTTGCCATTTTTAAGCCTTCGCAGTAACTAACGGCACACTCTCTTGCAGTAATTTAAAAGTGTTGGGAAACTGAGTTTTTACTTGCTAAGTCTGGCGGTAAACTAAAGGGCAGTTCTTTGCATATGAAAAGTCTGAAGGTTTGGGTAAAGGACTTCTATATTCGTGGATTGGGCGAAGGGGCCCCCTTCGGGGGAAAAGCTCAGAAACTCATCGTTTGACCGCCACGAGCTCAAAAAAATCGTTTCTCGCGTAGAGAACTTTTAAAAAATCAAAAAACATCGACACTTGACACAAACCCCGCAGAAGACGGTGCTATGGAGGTTTATCCGGTGACAGAGGTGCCCAGGAGCTGGGAGAGAGATGCGAGAACTAGGAAGGCGTGCAATGTTACACCCTTGTCAAGTTAGTATATTATCGAGTGAGGAATGAGGCGACCACCGGGCCATAATGCCTCAAAAGCCTTGGGGAGTGTTGCCAATCTCCCTTCTATCCCAGCCACGAGCTCTGCTCTGCTCCATCTGATTAGTACTTGTAAACGCTGGCTATTTATACTCATACGCGACTGGGGCCGTACGACTGCAGCTTTTCACGATCAAAAAAGGATCAAAAGGAGCGTCGTTTGAACCAAAACCTTTGTCAATCGGCCGCAAATGCATTTCTCCCAGCAAAAACAAACGAAATTTTGTTGAAAATCAATTCAAACGCGAAAAAACAACCAAGAATGTGTGCTACGTGCGTCAGACACGCCTTGTCACGCGACATTGAGCAACGCATTTCTAAAGACATTGAGTCGCTATTTGGACGCGAAAAGCGAACGCATACGCAGTTACGGCAGCACGCTTGGTCAGCAAAATCAAAGTGCTACGTCCGGTTCTATAGCGGGCAAGTCAAACGTGCGTTGCACGTGATGCGCAAACAATCCGACGAAAACGCTACGTAGCTAGACTATTCGACCCGTTTCTCGTCAAATTACCTAACCAATGGGTACGATAAAAACTTCCGGTACTGTGCACGTTTCAGTACTAAAATGCGCGAGATGCAATAAAATGATGTACCTCACCTACGTTGAAAAAGCGGTGTAGCCGTCTGAAGTTTCTGCACTAATTATTGCAAAGGACGGCCCTAACGTTTTAGGAGTATGGGTCGGCGATAGGCAAGTGAGGGTCAGAGGACCGACTGCGGGCAGAACTCTGCACAGTTGAAATGAAAATGCCCAAGTTCAAAAGTGCTTTGCTTCTGCACTAGGATGCAATAGTCTACCGTTTAGGCCTTACCAGAACGCCGTTTCTTGGACGGTGGCGGCTTAGCATCGTCGTCTGCAGGAGACTTCTTCTGAAACGACGACGCTAGACCAGAAAGCAAGGCACTCTTTGAGTAGGAGCTGAACAGGCACATCAGCAGTGCCACTCCGTACCCAGTTGCTCGTTCTCCCTTTACGTTGACATTTAATTAAGCGTCACTTTGGAAAACAAAACAAAATTTACCGTATAGACGGGTGCGGCTATGTCGAGATGAATCCACGTCCCCGGAAAGTCAAAACCCAGATGAGAATTAATAAAAAGGCCAGCACATGAACTTTGAGCGTTCGAGCGATTCTGTGCAGCAATAGGCTCGCTCAGAGTGGATGCAGCGACAAAGCGACGCTCACCGCAACGGAATTCTTCATGTCAGCTACGGAGCTATTAAACTCGGCGAAGTGAAATTCCGGGGTGTATGGCAAAGGAAACTGAAGGAAGATCTAAGCAAACTATGCATACGAACTTGGGTCTTACCACTAGGTCGCCAGACGCTCTGCCTGCATACTGACAAGCGGTTTCCCAATCACCATCGTTCGTCAGCAATCCGGCATGATATCGTCCTGTAGATATTCCCTGAAGTCAATTAATTAATTAATTAATTAATACTGCTTAATCGCCTAGTTTAATTACCTGGGCTCCAGTCAACGTAGCCATATCTACAACAATGTCTGCCTTTAGATCTTTTCGAGCATATGCAACCTGAGAGATATGAAACTTAGCTAATGATTCCACATGTACGTCAGCACGTTCTACCCCGTCTCCCAGCACGAGACGTCCTTCCGCATCAGTATTGTTAATCTCCACTGTTCTATAGAATAAAATGTAAAGCATCTTTATCATCATCCGCGCGCGCGCGCGCGCGTACTTTCCCGAATAGAACGTGTGGATGTCATCTGGTCTCGTCGCCTCGGGACCAACTGCATTCTCGGCAAGACAAAAGACTGCGTGAAGATTCTCGCTAAACCCCTTGAGAAAGCATCAAGTAGAGACCTCCCAGGACCCTTTATTGTACATACCTCAGTCACAGCAGCTTGGAAAGCTCCTAGTATGGCTGCAGCTCCCCCGCAATCTCGTTTCATGCCTGGCATGTGAAGCTAAACGCCCAACTAACGCCGCTCAAAAAAAGACAGTAACGGTCCATCGTTACCTTATCCTTTATAGACAATCCGCCAGTATCATAAACAATTCCTTTTCCGACCCAAGCAATCGTTTTCGTCGCTCCCTTCGGAGTGTGGCTAAGAATGGCCAAAGCTGGAGCATGAACTGCGGCCTTTCCCACCCCGTAGATGCCTACAAGTAGAGAAATTAGAAGAGAAGGAATATCAGCGTGCCGCATCTCGCCTCCAAATCCATGCTTCACCAGATCTTCTCCTTGAATGATAACAGGCTTAATGTGAACCTTATCACCAACGGCCCTAACATGCTAGAGAGAGACGGAGGTCATGACGTCAAAAATTCAATAAAAATTCAGTACATCGAGAAAAATATCGGTGTGCATGAGATTGCACGGCGTGTCGACCATCTGCGCTGCAAGTCGAATTCCTAACGAAAAAATTTTTTTTTAATTTCAAAAATTTTCTACAAACGACTTGCCTTCGGCCGCGCTACTCATGACTTTGGCCTCGTCCTCGCTCAAAGGCGCGTCGTCGCCTTCGCCGACGAACACAAAATCGATCGTGACCGTTTTCGTTTTCTTTTGTTTTCCCGACTTGGCGCTGTATTTCGGGTAGACGCGTGCTATGGCGGACGCGGAGGCGAACGCGTTCCGCTTCTCGCATACGACGACGATAATTTCGTCCCGATCGCCGCCGACGGCGCCGAGCGTCGACTGAACGGCGCGCGCGAGTGCGTGCGGACGCGCGTCCGAGTTGTGTCGGGTCGCGTACGGCGGCAGGCCGGCGACGAATGCGCCGTTGAGCCAGAGCGGGCACGTCGCGCACGCGTTGCTCGGTATTGACGAGAAGCGGAGCGAGTCGACGGCAATCTGGAACGTCTAGAGGAGTCGTTTGTACGAGTGCGAGGGTTCTGGTCGCGTTTTCGCTCGCCTCCTCGTCGACGCGAGGCGATAGGACGTTTGCCAGGCGTTCGAATTTGATTTGTTTCACGTGGGGCACTTGCCCGACGATGAGGCACGTCCGATCGAGTGGATCCGACTTAGAAACTGCCGTAGAATACACGAGTTCGGCCATTGTAAAATCACAAGTCCCGGATAACTGTACTACTGTACTGAACTGACTTGAATACGATATTTATTGCTGCAAAAAGATCTGAAAAATGTACTACATGAATATTATGTTTTACACTAACTATAAAGGATGCTCCGGGCAGGATCTGTTGACCCTGAACCACCTGTCAATGCAGCTGTATTCCAAAATTTAGTACAACCACCAATACGTGCCATGAATATTCTTCCTTACTCTTTGTGGTAAACGCACAAGCACGGCAACCGAGCAATCGTGCATCCGGCAGTCATGTCATCAAAACAGATGACACATTCGCCGAGATCTGTCAAAGGCGAATCCTCTAAAAAAAATAGAATTAAAATCTCAGCACGGTAGTCCCTTCTTCGAAACACAGACATGTATACGTTGTGAGAGAACGGACTTTTTGTACATCAATCCCCCTCCCTTTTAGCACTTACCATTGTACGTTATATACGGTCGAGATAAGCACGACGCCAGGTGGGCCTCCATTTGATCACCGTCGCTAAAAGTCTTGGAACAAACCGGACATTTCGCATCTGGGGCAAGACAAAATAGTTTCCCATTAGAGAAAACAATGGCTAGCCTATGCGCCCCACAAATTAATCCGACACGTCCGCACCCGCGTTTCCTCACCTCCGAGATACATATTGGGAAGCGACGCTGGTCCGAACGAGAAGGGACGCATTCGACGATCGACGCCCCCCGCCGCCGCCGCCGCGTCGAGACTTCCGCCGATGCCCGAATCGGCGCTGCCCATGTAAACAGTGGCGGCGAAGAGCGAACGGCTGCGACTCGACGCCGACGGGACGGCGCGACGGCGTCCCGCCGACATCGTGTATCGGTGACGCGACGACGGCGACGACGAGCCGCTCGGGAGTGCGTGGGCGAAGAGGAGACGATGGACGTCAGATGGGGACGCCGTTTGAGTTCGAGACGATGAAGCTGATAGGCGATGGAGAGACGGCGGCGACGACGACGGCGTCAGCGTTTCGACGCCGTTCGATTCGTTCGACGACTGTCTCGTTCCCATTTTTGACGACCGAAATTCTTTCGATCTCTTCGTGATTCAGTTTGATATTCGTGCGAGTGCCCGTATAGAAACCTGTTCGTTAAAATTTGGTCACGTGCGGGTTTCAAGGAGTTGAATAATTCATTTGTGCACTTTGTTTTCGTTCGCGTCACGTCAATGAGCACCACTTCCTCACTCGTTCTAAAATGTTGGACAGATCGCATGATGCTCTTGTTATTGTGCAGTCTGATGATTGGCTTATTTCCTCGGCATAGAATACGGCGCATGGGACGATATTCAAGCTACATCCGCTTATCAATTCCAGCTTTCTCTTGTCGTAATACTCTTCGATATGCAGACCCACAGCTCGAATCAAGTCCATTGATATATCGAGTGACAGTGACGGAATGGTCGACTGGATAACAAATTGGGTTAGGGTGTTACTACCCATTAGTTGAAACGATAGTGGTGGAATCGGAAGAGAGTTCGACCACGCTTTGGCAACAAAGGTGTCAAAGACGGATCTCTGCAAGTGGTGATCAAAGTCGGTTCTCCCTATTAGCTGCAAAAGCACCACTTAGGTTAACTATATTTAGGGTGCACGAAACCTTGCTGACCTCTGAGCAAGAACGTCTCTTGTCCCTGAACTTGATTTGAAAGCCTGGACTTTTTGTCAAAATGTGATTGTTCTGGCATGAGCTTCCTAGATAAGAAGAATTAGAACTAAAATACACGAGAAGCTTTGCATGTACCCATAACAGTCGTCTCCACTTTTCGTGGCATGACTGGCTGGCTTTTCTGACTTAGTTCGTCCACTGATTGAATCTCCACGGCATACGTTAGGTTACAGGCAGCACTGCACAAAACATTCAAATCTACGGTGTGATTGCCCTTTGCAATGGTGGCAGACACTTGCATCCTTTGCTGGATTCGTAGATGTTTTGGATGCAGATTTAGAAGAAAAACTGTGATTTCCAAACGTCGTATCTTCTCCCAATTTTGAAGCGGTTTTTGCCAAGAGACAAACATCTGCAACTGATTCCCAGTAGAAGAGCAGCTAAACGCAGCACTAACATTTACAGGAGGAGGTGGAGAACCTACAAAAAATATTTCAATAAAAGTTGACACAAAACCGATTCTAACCTTTGACTAATAGATTTGTTTTGCATTGAATTACGACTTCTCTGTGCTGATTAGTCACTGTAGTCACATACATTCCAGCGTCATCAAGCGAAACGTCGGAAATGATCAAAGCCGATCCGGAAGCGTATCGCGGGAAGCGGTATTTTACTCCACGAGATCTGGTAATTGCTTCACCGTCTTTGCTCCACGACACCGACACGTCAGCCGCACGATGATGACTGCAGGTGATCACCGCCTCGTTATCGTCAACCGCGGCTTCCAGAGTGCGACTGTGTTCTATACAAAAATTCTTAGTCATTTTTCCTACGGTAAATATTCGCACCTGGGATCCACACAGATATCATAGTAGATAGCAATTGAAAGGAGGAAGGCTTGTTAGGCGAACACAGAAACACGTCGGTACCGCCGGACGTCACGTCCTTACTACAGTTCAAAATTAGATTGCTCCCGTAGTATAGGCCGACCGTGTGCGGAGAGTTGAGAACACCCAACGCGGGAATTACTTGAAGGAAAAACTGCGACGTCGCAAGACGAGAAGACTCCAAAGGAAATCCCAAGCAAGAATATTTTCCTGCATCGCCTAAGGTGAGGTTTTCCTTTCGAAACAATATGGCCGTCGGATAGTAGCCGTCGTCGATCGATTCGCTCTCCGGCACGAACATATTCCCTTTCTTCCATACCATACTGCTCATGGCTCCTCCGCTGCACCAGAGAGCGACACTGTCGCCGACCATGCGAGTCACCACCGGATCAGTGGGATCGTAGCCAGGGCCATGAATGGAGACTAGAAGCCAAAGTAAAGCACAAAACGTAAACATCGATTCGTCAAGGCAAGGCTTGACACTCGACGATAGTAAAAAGGCGGCGCACCTTGTGGCCTTTGATCAGCCGGTCGCACCACGATTTTCAAGCTCCCGCGCGTCACTTTTCCATGGTTACGGGAAATGCAGACGAACTCGCCGGAGTCGGAGACCTTGGACTCGCGTACAATCACTTTTGATCGCAACGGCCTCGTATTCTCGTAAGTGAATCGCCCAACGAGGGAGCTCGTCTCGAGGACGACCCCGTTGAACTCCCATCGAACAATCGAGTTGACGTACAAACAGATAAGCTCAAAGGAATCGCCTTCCTCAATTAGGCTTGCATTAGTAACGACCCAAGGGCCTGCAGGAAGATGTAGAAAACGCGCAGCTATAGTATCAGTGGGCCTGTCTGCCACTCTAAGGCGTGAGGTCTATGTGAGATCTTTTGTCCTAGGCACAGTCTGAGAGGTTTCATGTATGTATTGCGCTTCGATCCGTCACCGAATTATCCTACTATCGTTCGTTCGGTCGCGATGTATTTACCTCTGGACGCAGTCGATTGGGTGACGAGCATGCAAGCACTGATCGCTGCGATGACGGCAGTGACGACGGACGTGCAGGTTAGGACCATTTATGTGACGATTCTGACCGATCAGTTGCAAAATCGCGGAGCGGAAAAACTGTTTTGATAGAATGCGCATGCACAAAAGCGACTGACGCCTCTCGTGACTCTGCCTGTCAGTCTTCAATTAATACAATTAATTACGTGTCCAGTACGTCACGAAGCATGACGAGGCAAGTTCCAATTCCTGTATTGCACAACAGCGTTTTTTGCCTCTTCGAGACAGCGGCGCATAGTCTACAGTTCCTCTTCAACTCGTGACGACAGATAGACGACGTATGGCGAATCTACTGTTAGTCGGCGGTTGGTTGAGGGCATATGCGCTTATAGACCCTGTCTTTTGCTTCAGGGACTGCTACAGATCCGGTATGATCGCCTCCCTTGATGCGAGAGCCCGAATCAAAGGTACTCTTTGCCTATGACCGCTTTCGGGGAAGCTAAGTCGTCATAATGATACGCAATTACGATCGTAGCTTCAACCTTGACATCCGCTCGATGACGCAATGACCTAACGCTTTTTCTTAGGAACACTGACTTTCTCAGGGCGACAAACTAGTGTCATGATGATTCTAGCGCTTCTGTTTATTCCCATGGCTAACGCTGGTTTGTAAACCTTGGTGATAAATAAATCAATAAATCAATAAATCTGCTACGTTTAAATCTAGGCTTGAAGCCAGTTGTTAGCAATCCGCCAGACGGTCACATTCAAGTGCAAGTGAAACGACATCATAACACCGAGCAAAGCTACTTGTATCTGGAATGCTTGTTTCTGCCAGCCAACAAATCGTGGGGCAGTGATGCCGTTATTGACTGGAGTAAACCTGAAGGAGCCAACGAATCTTATCAAAAGAGCTGGAAACGAAGAAGTGTTTTGCACCTGCTAGAAGCTAGAGAAGAAGAGAAGCAGCTCAAGCTTGTTGGAAGATACACCTGCAATGTGTATTGCTGGTCATGTGGAAAAAAATTCTCAGCTTGGATAGACATAATATGTAACGTGAAATCGTTCACTTAATCGTCGAACCTAGTTAGAATTATCTTTTTTTGTAGGGGTAAGCGCGAATGAGCATCGTGAGCTCATAGAAAATCAACCGGTAACATTACACTGTCCCAGCGGACGCGATGATGAACCAGTCAACGATGCCATGGACGAAAGAAAAGAGCGTTATTTGTGGAAACGTGTCAAAGACAAAAGAGAATTTGATCTCAACGAAACTCGCAGCTTTTTGCAGCTGAACAGCGTGTCGTACGCAGACAATGGCACGATTTATGACTGCTACAAAGTGACGCTGAAGGTTGAAGTGCTACGAAAGCGTTTCTACATATCCATACAGCGGCCAAGTATAAAAGCCACTAAAATTCCCTTAGCACCAACTTCCGGAAATAAATCAAGTGATGTTACGTCCCAGTCATCCCTGTTTCCCACACATGTATCACCATCATCCCCGTTTCCCACACATGTATCACCATCATCCCCGTTTCCCACACATGTATCACCATCGTCCCCGTTACAGAGTAAGACAGCAGATAAAGGACGTACGGTGACAACGTCAGTGGCGTCTCCCACAGATTTTCCAACAGACAAAGATACAAAATCGAATGAGCATACGAAGACCCAAGTGGTTGCTGGTGCTGTGCCAAGCGCTGTTGCTGTTTTGGCGGCGATAGTAGCCGCACTGGCGGTGGCGGCGTGCAGAAAAAAATGTCAAACATCCAACGACGGCGCAGCTGCTCAGGATTTGAAAGCTGTGAAAACACAACTCGACAACGTTGAAAAGGGTATGCATGAAACTAAAAATATGATAGAAGACGAGGCAGAGGAAAGAAGAAAAGACAAAGAAGAAGCGAAAAGAAAGCAGTGAACTAATAATTCTAGACTACTATAGCCTGTAATATACTGCCACGTGTAAAGCTGTTCTCACTCCCGTCCATAAATGAAACACGTGCTTACCTACCAGTCAAACGACAAACTGGCTTTTTTGACAAAATTTTACAGTCAGCAGTGTGTTCAATGCCGTCGGCATAGAACGTTGTGCAAGGAACAATATCTAGTTCACATTCTCTCTCAAAAATGAGGCCTTTTCCGTACCGTCTATAGTTGCTGAGTGAAATCTTTACTTTCTGAATTGCTTGAAGACTTGAGTCCACTGACAAAGCAGCAGACATGATAACTCGTACAACAAACTCATGGAATGACGAACTACTGGCTAGATCAAAGTGAAAGACATCTTTTCCCGTTGGATTAGTATGATTTGAAGAATTTACTGCACTATGTACCATTCTAGAAACAACTCCTTCTAGTTGCTTGTCAAAGACAGATGTCTTCAGATTCTTAATTGTAATGAATTAATTAAATAGTAGACAGAGCTGACGTTAAAACCTTATAGCAACTTCGGCCTTTTTGCTTCAGCTTGAACTGAAAGCCAGGATAGGATTTCAATATAGGAGTTGAAGTAAGTTTGACGTTACACGTGCCTACATATGAGACAGACTAGCGAGCCTAAGAGATTTATGAATTAGGTTTTAGCATACGAGAGAAGGCCGATGCGGACGCTTCGACACTTCTTGGAAGAGAGGACTCGCTTTTTCCATTCGAATTGACGCTATAGACTTCAATCAGATACGCTAGAGAATTGACGCAGTGGCTGCAGCTGAGGCCCAGCTGATAAGAAAAGTACTTATTCACTGTCGACTCATTCTCTTTTCTTGAAAAAATGGTAATATTTTCGACATCAATTATTTTCAAACGGAGACCGTAGTGAAAATCTGAACCATCTCCACGAAAGAACGGAGAAGACCACGAGACGAACAATCTCAAAAAGCCAAACTGGCAGAGAAGAGCAGCAGCGACACGGCGTGGTGCCAGTGGAGGTCCTTGGTCGCAAAGACAAATACATATCTAGAAATTCTACACAGAAAGCGAGGACTCACCTCTAATGAAAAGCCTAGTTTGACATGATTGACTTAGCGTACCACTGTAGTACGAATTAGCAACGTAAAGGCCTTGATCTTCATACGAAGCACTTGGAATCGCCAAGGCTGATCCTTGTTCGTAGTCAGGAAAGAAAAGGCGAGGATTGTCGCTATTGATTGGTACGCTGTCTTTCAACCACGTCACGTTTGTGCGACGACGAAAGGCGCACGTAATCAAGACTGGTTTCCCTTTCAGCGGATCACTCAGAAGTACGTTCATTTCTCGGCGCACATGCTGCTGTGAAGCTAAAGGCACAGTTACTAGTGACATTACAAGAAGAATATGCATGCTTTCATGCTGGACCTGGAATAATAATGGAAATCACAGCAGGAGCCGAACGGATTGATGTCACCAGATTTTCAGCCACGCAATAGTATGCACCTTCGTCACTGGGCTTCAGACTTTCAATAGTCAAATTCCCGTTGATGTTTATTTTCTCGCGAATGCCACCGCTCCTGCTCTCGCGAATCCAGTAGAGACGAGGACTTGGCAGCCCGACGGCACTACAACTAAGACTCACTCTATCGCGAGAGAGCATACTCTGCGGCACGATAAGAAAGCGGGGAGCTTCAGGCTGAAGCACCCTGAGACTTAGGGTAACGAAAGGGTGATGACGACCATAGAGAGGAGGACCACTACACGTGTACTGCCCTTCGTCCACTGCACGTACTGGATTTATCACAAGGACAGAATTTCTTTCCACTGAGTTTGATTTTCGATGTGTGATGTGAAATCTGGGCGAGTGAACATACTTCGCTTCCTCGTCGTACCATTGGAGGAACTTTAGGTGATAGCCTGTGCAATTGAGTAAGACGCTTTCGCCAGCAAATGCTTCGAGCCGGAAACCGTTGAGAAGCGGCTCACGAAGAGAAACGACAGCTATTCAGAAGGCGAAACCGGAAAATAAACAGACCAGGCAAAGGGTCCCTCCCCCCCCCCATATACTACTAGTTGCTCGGGGCCATTTATAAGACGGAGCGCTCACCTTTCGGATGCACCTTGACCATTATAGACGTTTCTCTGTCGCCTCCCGTGCACCGATAGACGGTCCCGTTGTCGTCTTCGTACGTCGCTTTGGCCACTTGAAGGTGAGTCAAGAAACCTCGCCAATTCTTTTCTCTTTCGTATCGACTTCCAGGCTTGAAAGTTATCGTCTCGCCGTCCTTTGTCCAATCGGTTGGGCGGTGGCCAACGTCACAGCACAATGTAAACGATTCGCTTTCTTGCACGTTCTCGACCGTGGGTATACTCTCAAGGCGACTGCAATAGTCGGCAGCATCACCTACAAAAAGAGAGACAGACACCTGACCAGCAGTAGTAAAAGGTCTGCGACTCGCTACGCGCACGAAACAAAGCAGACTGTATGAACGATAGTATGACGAAGGTCGATAATAGTGTTTTGCTTGCATGCGTAAGCGTATACATACTACTGTCCGCATTCCGCGTGAACGAAATGCAGCTTTAGTATGATCTACATGTACACGTAGAACGTTTTCTAAATCAATTCGTACCAAATGAAGAATCGATGCTTGCAAGAAATCTAGCCCAACAGACGAGCAGCGTCACCGGGAACGTTGTACGACAAGGAAACGACATGACTGTAGGAGAAACTGCTGCTGATGCGTACGCTGTGACTGCCAGTTAATAGCGCGTGCAAGCCGAAGACAACCGTTCTTGCAGGGACGCTTGTGACTGGACAAAGCTAAGTCAATTACCATACCTGTCCCGCCCCGCGAGAATCTTCGATGTTTATCCGCTGAGGCTCAAACAGTTAGCTGGATGGTTTTTTCTAATATATTCATCCAAAGCTCTATTAATAATTAAAGACGTGGCTTTATAGCATGTAGTCAGTGTTACGGATTTATTAATTACCTACAATTAAGTCCCGGCCGGTCTCTCAGGTCACACGGCACAGGTCACTGAGGTGGTACGACAACGTCGACGGAGCGGCACATATTCTATAGGCATAAGCACCGCACATATAGCTGATTGTAAGTACTCAGTATAGACGAATCCTCAGCAAGTTCAGAAGCCGTGAGACGTCTAAGTTGCCTCACGGTCCGAGTCTTGCTCCTCCACCCGCATATGTTGTTATCACTACATTGTGAAGCCGCTCTATAACCACCTACTAATTGAAGCTCGATCCTAAGGCTAGCCTCAGTCACGGAAACACGCCCTTTTAGCCCCCGAACCATATCCGGGTAACGGTGTGGTCAGTCTCGCGTGGCCAGACCCTTCCCCTGAAGGGTCTGGCCACGCGAGACTAGGTCTACGTCAGGGTATCTACTGTCCGGTGCATTTGAATTACGTGTTCTATAGATCAATTATGATAGCGGTATTGCTATTGGCAACTATATTGACATCTATAATATCAACTGCATATTGTGCAGGTATGATGGCATAACAGTCAGATGACTGAGTGGAGACGCTTTGTTTTAGATAAGAGTAATATATATGTCGAACTCAGCTATAAATCAGAAAGAAATGAAATATTGCTCGAGTGTCACATAAATCCCGTCCTCAATTTATGTGACACTTTTAACATTTCATTTGATGAAAGTGGACAAAGAATTTCCCCAAGTTCAAATAACCAACTTCATCTATCAGACAATGGTTGTCAACTCTCCCTTTATATCGCCCTGGGCAAAAACCTAGAGATGACACCTTCTCGGGGGCCTTTCATTTGTAAGGCTGACAACGACCTTTCCCCACTTATATCAAAGCCTGCTAATATTCCAAGTGAGCTCTAGCATGTCTAGCACTTGACGCGTTACATATACTGTAAATGACATTTTTTTCACAAATAGAGTTTTCTCGCGCAACGCACACTCTGCAAAATGTGCCAAAGGGTTCATCGCTATGCCTTAGCTGTCCTGGAATTCAATATGATGAAGCTAAGAAGTTACGGATATCATGGGAAGTTCCGCCATTAGTTGGAAAAGTTAATCAAAACTCATCCTTATGTCTATCAAACGTCACTTCCACTGGGGTCTACAACTGTACAATAAGGGATATACCGGGCCCAACCGTTATGTCGTCTGTCTCTATAATTACTACAGATGGTAATTAATTAAAGCTGATAGAATATTTTATTAATGGGTGCTTCTAGAAAACGAAACACCGACGACTAATATAATTATTACTGCTGCTGCTACCTCTAAATTGCCAGAAAGTCGATCAAGTGAAGGTACATTGTGATTTTGTGCTGTTGATTGGTGGTAGTGGGTATGTCTAGAGGACAAAGGACTAACCACCATCGCAAATTTTACAACAACTACTGCTACCTCTCAGACTGCATCACCAAAAAATGATGTGGTTGGTGAAGTGGTTGGCGCAGTGGTTGGCACAGGGATTTTGGCTTTGGCGATTGCTTTCTTCATGTGGAAACGTCATAGACGGTCTACTTCCGCCCGAAAGAAAGCTGAAAGCACAGGTAAAATTTCAAAAGAAGAATTTGAGCGTAAGCAAAAGGATGGACAACATCTTGAAGTGGTGGAGACGTTGAATGAGCAGTCTGTCTAAGCAAGGATTGTTCCCTCTTAGTCTACAATCCTTGGTCTAGGTCTAATCTTCCGACTAGTTTGATGAATTCGCAGAACCTCTTGATGACACTTAAAACCGAGTCTCGATAAACATACGTAGATCTACATGCATGCGTATTGTACTAGATCTTAGTCTAACTCACCTGACTGAGTGGCCAGCAGAACTCGACAGCTGTCGCGAACGATCTGGGATCGCAATGGAATAACACGGTGTCGCTTTCGCTTCGTCGAGGCAAATCGCGCTTTGTTCGACCTTGGAGGAGGTGAGGGAGTGTCTTCGTTTTCTGAGAAGCGGATGTTGATCGTAGGAGAAGGATACGGTGCTGCGCGGATGCTTACCGGAGCGCGGAGGACGACGCGACGGCAGTCCCGCGTTCCTACGGTCCGAGCGTCTTCTTTTTGTTCCAAGCGCCAGCGCTGAGCGGGATCGCGTCGCGACCGCGTCTGTTCACGAGCTATTGAATTCTACTAGTCGATTCAATAATATTTGTAGATTCTGTCTACACTAGGAAATTTTGCAGTCGTTGGCATGAATGATTCCCTTTGCATAAAACGTAGTGCAAACAGCAAAGTTCAGTGTACAGTGTGTCCCAACAGCAATAAATCTTCCCTCTTGTGCAAAATCATTGATTCTATTTTGCACAGTCTTAATCGCTTGGATACGAAGTTCTACTGAAACAGTAGACGTTAGAACAAACCGAATGATAAACTGACTAAAGGAGGGATTGCTGATCACATTGTAGGTGAAGTGACCATTGCTTGAAAGGCTGACAGTATAAGTGCTCATTGCCTCACTTACAAATCTGACCATAACTGACTGCAACTTTCTGTCAAAATCTGCCTCCAGTTTCTGAAACGCAAGTACCACGATTAGCTGCAAATATTCAACACGACGTCAATGGCAAAAACCTTATGACAAGTTCTGTTTTTGTCTTCAAGTCTAATCTGAAAGCCAGGATATGATTTCACTATTGGAATTGATATAACACCAGCTCCGCAGCTGCCAGTGCCATCTAAAAGTCAATGATCACTAAGGTAGAAGTTTATTTACGAGATTACAGGTAAGAGACGATGTCGCATCTATGTCCTTAGGCAAAGACGGCTTGCTCTGTCCATATGAATTAATGCTGTAGACCTCGAGCAGGTAAGCGAGAGAGTTGGAGCAACCTTGGCAGCTACGATTTAACCAAAAGTTGAAATGTTCCACAGTCGACACAGCCTCTTGTCTTGTCCAAACAGTCACCTTCTCGACATCAATGACAGTCAATTTGAGAAGGTAGCGGATGTCAGAACTGCTAAACTTAGGCGGAGACCAGGACGCGTGCATCGTCAAGTTTCCAAACTTGCAAATAAAACCTGCGAAAACCAATTCTGGTGGCAAAGGAGGTCCTTAGCACAAAAGACAATAAATGAGACTTGGATTTCGTGAAAATAACGTTACCTATTATCAAAAGATGAGTCTGACACGTTTGAATTTGTTTGCCATTGACGAACGAAGTTGCCTTGTAAAGCCCTTGATCTCTGTAAGAAGCATGCGATATTGCTAGAGCGGAATTTCGTTCGGTTTTTGAAAAGAATATACGAGAGTCTTGACCATCAATTGGCTCACCATCTTTCAGCCATGTTACGTTAGTGGGGTAATGAAACGCACAGGTTATCAGCAAATGTTCTTGTTCCTCCAATAAATTGGTCACCATCACCGTTACCTCTTGCACAAACAGCACTACACGCGCAAAGGTAATTATTCAAAAAAAACAGGCAGCTAGAGAATACCTGGGACTATAATAGAAATAACTGCAGGAGATGAAGGGACGGATGCAACGGAATTCTCAGCCACGCAATAGTATGCACCTTCGTCTTCATGACTCAAAGACCGAATAGTAACAACATCGACGTGACCACTCAATCTCTCTCGATAGCCCCCCACTTTACCCTCTCGTATCCAATACAGGCGAGGTCTGGGACGACCAACAACACTACAGCGGAGAGATACAGTCGTGTTGAGATGAGCCAGCACGCTCCGCGGCTCTTCAAGGAAGCGAGGAGGTTCAGTCGGAAACACTTCGAGCGTTACGGTTACGACTCGGTGAAGTGTTCCCCACTGCGGATAGCCGCGGCATTCATATCGTCCTCCGTCCAGAATTTGAACAGATGTTATATAGAGAACGGTTCCTCTGATCGCATGAGAATGTTGCCGCCAAGAGCTCACGCGATACCTCGACGCACCGCCGGCAAAGAGTCCGTCTTTGAACCATTTGATGAAAAACAGATGACGACCTGAGCAGTTCAGAGCGACGTTGTCGCCAACGGTGGCCTCGACAACCAAACTACGTGGCCCATGAAAAGAGACCTCGGCTGCATAAATAAATTAGGCAAATATTTATTTAGAAAGCACTAATGTAAAATTATGGCTCAACATAATTCACCTTTTCGACGTACTCTCACTTTTCGCTCTGCCACGACTGCGTCACCGGACGGTGACGTTGCCACACACTGATATGCCACCTCGTTGTCTTGCTCGTACATTGCTCGACTCACGCTCAGATGAGTTCGAATTCCGAGTGAGTTTTCCTCGATTTTGAATCTGTTGCTGTCATTGTCGTTCAATTCGAGCGCCATCACGTCTACGCCGTTTTTCGTCCAGTTCGCAGGTCGGTTGACGTCACAGCACAAGGTGAACGAGTCGCCTTCGACCACGTCGACAACCCCTGAAAACGCTCTTTGCTGATTGCAGTCATTGGCTTTAACTAGAAATAAAGAAAAACTACGATTGCATGCCCACTGTAGTACTTCAAAGTCATGCAGCATTCCTACTAGACTACTACTGCTGCAACTTCTGTCTCAGCATTTTCTGTCGGTCATGCTTACGTGAAAAGATTCGCTTCTCATACCAAGCAAGCAATAGATTCTTACTGACAGTCCAAAATAACAGAATTCGAAAAAGAAACCCTTGCATTTCGGAATTAATGAGCTCCAAGCGTTTTTGAGAATCAGAAAGCCAGAGTAGAAATGTTGGACTAGTAATAGTATAGGCTGTCAGCTTTCGTAAAGAACATGCAATTCTCAACACTACAAAGGCGTATACCAAAGTGTGACCTCCTCATCTGTATGGACAGATTAGATAACGTTGTTAGTTCAAGTCCGCCTTCAAATTGATATCGCGAATCAGCGCCGGCGCCAGCTGTTTCTTGCTGTATACTAGCACTAGGCAGCAGCTAAACGCTCAAAAAGCCGGCTTTTCTAAACACAGACAGGAGGGAAAAGCGCCACACCGTCGACAGCTAATTAGGTATGCATGCAATCAGGGGTAGTCATCTTTCTCTCTCTCCGAGCACGGACCCCGCCGAGTCTAAACGTTTTGTCGTCCGGCGACAGCTCTCTGTAGCGTGGTATGGTGCTTTAGGAGATTTATTCAGTACATTGCACACGTGGCCCGAACTGTATCCGGGTTTGACAGAACGTTGCTTTTCTCTTCTTTGGCCCGTTTTCGAGCAACCTCTTTAAGGCTAGGCCAGTGGAAAGGTCAATGTATCTTATTTTTAGGCGTCTGAATCAACCACAATGCCAATACTTTCAAGAATGGCTTGTATACTTCTGCTATGCTGTTTCCCATGCGCTACAGGTAGTCTCTAAATGTCGCTTTATTGTATGTAGCCTCACGGCTTTCTTTTGTTAGCGTACATTAAAAAGGAAGAAAGACATCATCCAAATCTTATCTTTCTCACCTGTAGCGTTTCTTCAGCAAGCTACAATTGCAGTGGCTTTATTTGGACATTTGAGAAAAAAGACAAGGCGGCCATCGTCATCGGAGAGGATAGTTCTCAGTACAGCATTGTGTCGGACGGACCGTGCAAATCTTCCTTGGGAATTACATTCTTGCCAGAAACGTTCAATTATATTGGCCTATACGCTTGTGCCGTCACAAATACGACGCTGTTTGCACAATTTTACATTTGTAAGCAAAACTGGCGTATCCTAATTCAAGTTGAGTAATTATTGACATCATTTCTAGCAATGCCAAGTCTCACACTTAGAGAAGGACAAAGTGGAGAGTCAATTTCGTTGTCCTGTCCTGAGTCATCGCAGCAGGATAACATCGTGTGGCAGATGCCAACGGGACATCTGATCCCAAACGTCACATGGCTGATAAATAACGCACGGCCAAATGATTCTGGCGACTACACCTGTTGGGCATCACAAAGAAGTCCAAACATCGTCAGACTTCACATATCCGGTACAACGTTATTACGTGCTGTAAAAATATTAATTAGGTATTTTCAGAGCACGAAACACCAAATAGCACAGATTCGCCAACTACAAGTGGTCAATTGGTGGAAGGTACATTTCCTGCTGTTGATAGTAGTGGTAGTGGAAGTGGTATTTAGAAGACAAAACGCAAATCACTACCACGAATTCCACGGTTACTGCTGCCTCTGAATCACCAGAAAGTAACCACAGAACTGCCACAGTGGTAGGTGTGGTGGGTGGTGGTGGTGTGGTAGGTGGTGTGGTATTGGTAGCGATAGCAATAGCGAAGCGGAAACGTCGTAGACGTGAGTCGAAAGGCTCCAGACATGGCGAACAGACATGCAGTTGTCCTCATCAAGTAGAAGTCGCAGATATGATGAATGATATGAACGAACGCCAGGCAAGCATGGAAACTGAAATCTAACATTTAAAGCATTTTAGAATAAGAATCAGTGACTGTGTGCTTGCTTGTCTATGGCTGTGTTAAAAGAAGCGGATGCTTTTTGCAAGTCATGCTAACCTATCTTTCAAGCTGTAGGTGCAGGCTATAGAAGCTCACAGAATTTCTTCACTTGGTAGACGAAGCTTGAGACGTTGCAACCCCTATTCTTCCGTCCTCCTATCTGACAATCCCTGTGGCGACTTATTCCCTTGGCATAAAAAACGTTGCAATCGTGAACTTTAAATTTGCACTCTTGAAGATCCTTCGCTTTGAAAGCGTGTCCGCTACCGGAATCAAACCTCAAAGGACGTTCAAGGGCTTTTATTAGGGCTATGGATTCGTCAACGTCCAACCGGCCAGGAACAGAGTAAATAATAAACTGATTCAGGAACTCATTTGAAACTATTTCAAAAACCAGCTGGGCGCGATAGGCAATTTCAGACGCCGCCTTTGCATAGTCATAAATAGCACTTTGCAGTGCGTCAACAAAGTGAGTTTGACCAGACTAAAACGATCTTAGGAGGGAGAAGACACTAAATGCTATACGAGACAAACCTTCAAACAAGACCGATCTGCCACTTTGAGCTTCATTTGAAATCCTGGGTAAGATTTCAGTACAGGGATCGATGAAATAGTTCGGTTACAATTTCGTTTTAGCAGAGCTAATGAATAAAAAATTGACAGACATAGAGTAGGCCAATTAAATTACTTGAACTTTCACTGGCCGTTGCTACTGGCAGAGCTGCGTTGCTTCTTCCAATAGAATTGACAGCGTAGACTTCAATGAAGTGGATTGCTGTGCAACTCGTGCACCTTGCCTCTAGTTTTAGTTCAGCTACCGTTGCATTCGACTCCACTTTATATCGACGTGTGATTTTCAGATGTCGTATTTCAATAGTCGTAACTACAATAGAATAGAGGAGGTTTTCTTCGTCGTCTTCGCCGCGAAATACAGGAGGCAGCCAAGAAACAGACAACAGAGTAGATCTTAGAGTGGTGCTGCACTTGAACGTTACACTAACGTTTCTTGGAGGAGTAGGAACACCTTCAGTGAAGGGAGAAAGAAATGCTGCAAAATCACACGTCAAAAAATCAGAAATTTACCTCTGATATTAAGAAATACGGAGTACTTGTAAACCAGCTTTCCGTCGACACGAGCACGAGCTTCGTAGAGGCCCTTGTCTGCATAGCCAATGGCTTGAATCACCAAAGCCGAACCGAAGTCGAAGGCAGGAAAGTGCAGGCGACTGTCATTGCAGTCGCGAATCATTTTGCCGTCTTTGAGCCAGGCCACGGAAAACGTTCGACTTACGTTACAGGTCATAAGAACGGACTGAGGCGAGTGGGTAAGAAGAACGTCCATATTGTGAACGTCTGGAGTGAAAAGGTTCAGCCTCTGTGGGACGCTCACTACTAGTAGTGTCATGCACGGTACCTGCAACTCGAATGGAAACTCGAATTCGCAAGGACATCTTTCCGAGAGCATTCTCCGCCACACATTGATAAATTCCTTCGTTCTCTTTAGATAGAGAAGGAAAAACGAGCCGTCCATCTGGTGTCGCTATCTTCGCAAAGGAAACTCTCACACCAGTCTTCGTTTCCCTAGCCCAATGGACCGAAGGCGATGGCCTTCCAGCGGCGCTACAATAAACAATAACGCGTTCTCCTTCGTAGGCGGACACGTTCGACGGCGTGACGGTAAATCGGATGGGCTCCGGTCGAAGCACCTTGACGTCGACCGATTCCCGAGAATAAGGACCGTGGAATTCGGGATAGCCTATGCAATCGTATCTTCCCGCGTCGGAGAGTTGAACGTCTCGAATGGAAAGAACGGCGAGTCGCGTTTCGGAATCGATTCGAGAGCGCCTGAGATCGTGACGAGCTCGATGCTCGACGTACTCGTTGCCCTCTCTCCAGGCGAGCATGGCGAAAAGCTTACCAACGCATCGTAGCACGACCGTAAGTCCGGCGTACACCTCGACCGATCCGCTGCGCACGTCGATCCCTTCAATCGAAAGAACGCCTACATTCCCAAACGAAAGTGAAATATGCGGAGGTGAGACGGAAAAAAAACAGAGTGGGAACGAAAATTTTACCTTTTTGATACACGTCAACGGACCAAGCGGACGCCGTTCGTCCGCCCGTTGCTATGCACTCGTAGAGACCGCTGTCGCCGAGCTGGGCTTTCGAAACGTCCAGCGCTTTGTATGGACCCATGGGAATGATTTGCAATCGGCTCTGGGTTTGAACTGGCCGTCCATTCTTTTTCCATCCCGAGATGTCTCGATGGATGCAGAGCAGGCGAAACGGTTGGCCTTCCTGCACGATTTTCTCATAAGGAGATCGCTTGCCAAGCTGGTGGCTCTCTTGTCCTACGTATAACAAGCGCCAAATTTAGAAGGAGCTCTGATCGTAGCTATACAATGCGCATGATAACGATCAGACGGCGTACATTATCAACAATACTATTGTTTGGGAGCTCGATCTCTTACCTTGACCTTGAACAGCAGAAATTTCCACGACGGTGCAGAAGAACAAGGCCAGCAAACGCCCAAACTGTACAGGAGCATTCATGGTGCCTATAAAAGAGAAAAAGATAAGCCGTACTTGTAGAAGCCCGATCTAGTGCAAAAATAACGTTCGTTTCTGTGTCTTGGGGAGTGAGGGAGTCAGTGGGAGCAAGCGGGGGAATGGTTGCACTCTCTGAACTGTTTACTTCGAAAGTGAACTCCCTCCCCTTCCTTCAGAACTTAATAGCCAAGACTGAAAGGACTCAGCGAAGACCACTACAGTAGCTACAATTGCTTAATTAATAATAATCAAATTACATCTAATTCCGTTAGATTTCCGGTTTGGTGACGTCACAATTCCCTACAGCAATTTCACACTAAGCGGAAGTGTAACTTAAAATCAACTGTCAGTCGTTGCGTAACATAGGACATTCGTTGCCTCATATCCAAATACATTACGTCAGGCAGCGTTGCTTCACCATGAACAGGTCTCAAACTACCTCTTCGTTTCCCGCTATTAACAGAAAATTGTGTGTGTAGGACGGCCGTTTTAGCTTTACTAGTAGCTATCGTCTCTGGACCAATAGGTAGTACATAACCAGGTCCCCATATATACAGTCTATCACATGGAGAATTCGTAGTTTCCATTCACCCTCCCAAACTCAATATAAAAATCCAAAAACACGGCGACGCAACGACGCTTTGCTGTACAATAACTCCACCACGTGGAAAGAACTGCAGCGACTTCACTACGTGGTTTCAATGGTCAAACGAAGGCGAAGAGTTCCTTCGAGAAATCGAAGGGAAATACATAAGCGAACAAAAGGAGAAGAGCACATGCACAACTCGAATCTCCTACCACTCGCCGCTCGTGGGAACGTCCGTGTGCAGGTGCAAAGCAAACGAGGGCGGACCCGGACCCATTTTCGAGGCCAGATCCGTTATAAACGGTTTGTCAGAAAAATCTCGTTCGTACAATACTTATATTATATGCGCATTTTTTATCCCCGCAGAGCTTACCAGCAAGACTGAAGGACCAATAATAGCCGAAATAGGAGATGACGTCGAAGTTGACTGCCCCATAGCCGAGCAGGGAGTGGCTTGGCTCAAAGTCAATTCCACGAAGCACTGGCCCGAAGCGACACTTCACTTGCAAAGTGTAACTCCGCACGATTCTGGCTTCTATTCTTGTCAAGACGGGGAGCACGCCGTGTCCACGTTTGAACTGACGGTCAGGCCAGCATGGTGGATTCCAGGCCAGAACGAGACATCCGTTCAAGTTCACGTCGGACAGAACGTCAGTTTAGATTGCGGAAAAACTAACGCTCCATCGATGCTGATCTGGAATATAAGAAGTGAAGAGCTGCGTGCGAGCTTCCTCTTTCCTTTGCCTGGGAAAGAAGATCTGAGGTATTCCATCAGGAATGTGAACGAGACGGATGCGGGGACCTACGTTTGCAAAATCTCAAATGAGACGACGGTTTTTTATCGCGTCGTTGTTGTTGGCACAGAGCCGTTTCCAACCTTTCCAACACAGAACGTCAGCCACTTGCACTGGGCAGATTTTCTGAAGTTTGGATTACCGATTGTCTTCATTGTGATGATATGCTTCATATGGAAGATGCGAAGAAACAAAAGCAACCGAGGTTCAGCCGAAAAACGCCACGACAACTTGAAAGAAACGCAGATAGGCCTGAGTCTAGAGATTATGGATACTCTAGAAAGTAACGGAGCACCCCTGTGTCAAAGACAGACGCTTAAATAGGCCGAGAAAAGAGTCCATTGTCCACGCGTTCGTCCAGGAAAGCGCGCTAAGCGTGAAAGTTATTTTTTTGTTCTTTGTTTTCTGTTGCTTTTGCAGTTGGTACTCAGTTGTACCGCTAATGAAAAGTAGAAGAAAGAAAAAATGAAAGAAAAAAATGCGCAGCGAGCAGGATTCGAACCTGCGCGGGGAGACCCCATTCGATTTCAAGTCGAACTCCTTAACCACTCGGACATCGCTGCTGCAGCGAGAAAATCTGCTCGAAGGGTCAATAAAAATGACAACGAAAAATCATCCTTGCATCCCGGATGTGCGATGTCCGTTGTTTCTTCACAGTGCCTCGTTCTTGGGGTGAAAACACTCGGTCTCATTCTAATTTATTACGTCTTTTCGATTACTCTCACCTTCTATAACCGATGGATGTCGAAGGTACGCCAGAGACTAAAAAATTTGCGTTTCCACTGCCTACTGCACGATCCAGACGTACGGAATACCACTGTTCATGACAATCGTTCATCTCGTATTGAAATTCGTTCTCGCTTGGTCGATTCGATGGTGCTGCAAGTGCTCGCGAGAAACGCAGCCCGTCTTGCTTCCTTGGTTCACGTACGCAGTCAGCGTTGTACCAACAGGCAAGCTGAAAAGCAGAACAGAAAAGGCGACGCTCTAATTTTTATCTCTCCAGCTATCATGTCAGCTCTGGACATAGGAATTTCCAATTGGGGCCTCGAATTTATAACAACAGCTTTGTGAGTGACCCGTGCGGTATTAGAAGCGAAGAGAGGGATCTTTACGCTTGCACTCTTTAGATATAGCATGACCAAATCTTCTGCAATCATATTTATATTGATATTTGCTGTTGCCTTTCGTCTGGAAAAACCTGTATGAATTTATGGGACGAACTTGTGCTATACGGTACACGTGCTGTCTGTGTGTAGAGATTATTGCAGATTGCTGTCATCCTTTGCATATCAATTGGTTTGGTTATGTTTACTTTTCGATCGACGCAATTCGATGGCACTGGCTTTGTTTTGGTATAATGGACATAGCTTGACCTTGGTTGTCATTATTTTTATGTGTCAATTAGGTTCTCATTGCTTCCGTAATTGGTGGAATTCGCTGGAATTTAGCTCAAATTCTAACTCAGTCAAACAAATTAAGCAAGTGAAGTCATATTTGATTATGTGATTTTCTCATACTCCTGTTTAGAATTGACGAATCCTATTGATGTAATATACCACCTTCAACCTGTAATGATTCTCACTCTGCTGCCTATTGCAGTTGCACTGGAAGGTTATATTATCTCACAGCATCCATCAGTACTGTAACATAATCTCTCTGTGAAGGTACCCATGTCAGTTTATCGTATCATTTTCTTGGCGCAACTCCCATGACTGGAGCCGCTCTTCCCTCCCTCCTCCTTCTCCTTGGAGCACTTCTCGCATTTGGACTGGCATTCTCGGAGTATCTTCTGTTGTCTCATACGTCCAGCATAGCTCTTTCCGTATCAGGAATATTTAAGGTGTGTCGAGTCTTTTCTCTATTCAGACCACACTATTTTTTTCTTCAGGAAATAATCATAATGTTGACAGACATAAAGGCAGAGGGCGTGAGCTATAGTGCACTGAATATTGGCGGAGGGGTGATCTGCTTGCTTGGAATTGCATTTCACGTGGTACTCAAAAGTCAAACTGTCGACGGTCAGCGGAACGTCGTTATTTCCACGTACTTCATTTGTGCATTGTTTTGCAGAAGGAAAAAAAGGTGGTGGCAATGGAGCACTGAAGCACTTGGGCAGAAAGAAACGAAGCAAAAGAACCGAAGACACAATTCAGTTGATGAACATGAATCACGCCAACGACAGCGACAGCGATGGCATCGTCGTTTTTGACTCGATTCACAACCGGACTGTACGGGAGAAATAGCCGCTCATTATACGGGTGTTGAAATGAAGCGAAAATTTAGGTATTTTTGCTACTATATTATGCAATACTAAAAATCATATTAGTAGTCTTGCTAAAATGGTAACAAAACTTGCTAAAAAAGCATTGAAGGGAGAGTCTCAAAGGGAAAGGAGCGCTGACTATGTGTGCTTACGGATAAACCTACACAGTAGGTGCTAATGAGAGTAGCCTGAGAAAAACCCAGGAACAGCAACATAAGAGAAATGCCTACTACATAACTACGAATCCCTCTACCAGTACATGTACTATCCATGATGTAATCACATCTACACAACTTGATCAACGAGAAGACGACCAGACGACAATTCTTCCCATTCTTTTAAAAACGTAAGGGTGTAGTATCGCTCTCTCTACGGGCCAGAAGAGCCTTCGAGCGCTAAATCAATGAGATGATTGACACTGTCGATGTACGGTCGCTGGATCATCAAGGAACGAAACTGGGACTCCATACCCGGCA